>NC_056737.1:1995089283-1995389283 GCF_019279795.1 Protopterus annectens
TAAAATTCCCCAAAACAGGGTGCCCATATTATAAGAACTGGTTCACATACCAGGTCCCAATCTGTTTAACAATAGATGTCAACAAACAAAAGCATCATGCACTTCTTTCTGGCACATAGTTCATTTGTCTTATTTGCAAACAGGAAGTTTCCATTGGTTAAATGAGGACTGATTCCTCTAAGACTAAAGGTGAAAATTATAGCTTTTGTCTTAGCTCCTAAGCATTGCATATCTACTTCTTAATGTTACATCTGTCACTGTATAAAATTTCCTGTGGTACTAAGTCCTAGTCAATCATGAGATAACTGCCTCATTTACAGACATGGACAAAAGGTTAGATTTCTCATACCATACCATACACAGAAGTCCAGCTCACAAAACTAGTGTATTGACTCGGAGCCTGAATCCAGTGGAATTCAGAACAGCAGTTAAAATATATAGAGTGGCATACAGTAGGAAAAACAGACTTGCTATGAAAGGGAAATTGTGCAGTCCACACACTATCATTACTGTTTTGTGATGATTTTGTTACCTACATCCTAAGATTCCATCCATAGGTCATTTTGACTACAGAGCTCTTATGCATATTCATAGGTTCATAGGTGTATACTAGGCTAACACTAGGGCCCTTATAAGCCTAGCCATGCAACCCAAATGTGACCCACAAACTTGATTAATATAGGTGGTGATTTACTGACTACCTCTGCTCATCAGAAATATAGAAGCCACACCATGGATGAATTTGCAGACCTATCATTGAGTACAATGCCCGCTTTGGTATGTACCTAACCAGGCATAGCCAACAACTGGAATGTCCACAGAGGTTCCTCACTAAAAGAATACAGGGCATAAGTAAAATGTCCTATGCAGACTGCCGCAAGCTCCTATTCCTGTATTCTGTCTCCTATAGGCTTTTGAGGGGAGATCTATGCCTGGCATACAGGGCATTGTCAGACCCCGCTTAGATGGACCTCCTGCATATCCACAAAAAAACAGCACCAGAATTACTCATTCTAAAGACTTAAGCCTCACCTGTGATATAAATAGGACCTGCCGGACAGACAGGTATCTATCCCAGAGACTACCCCGTCTATGGAACAGGCTCCCCATACATGTGAAGCAGAGTTCCTCCCTAATCCAATTCAAGTGCAGCTTGGACAATTGGATGGGGAACAGGTAATTCATTCCTGGTTTGGCACCTATGTCTCTAATGGACACAGGCAACTAGTAAATGTTTCATCTCCTAGGCCCCTGCTTGTAAATCTTTCATTTCCCAAACCTCTGCTTACACTTATCAAGGGTATCAGAACTTGTCAGAGATCTGGGATGCATGGCTAGGCTTAAAAAGGGCCTTGTGGTCATTAGCCTAGTAAATGCCTATGAACCTATTACCCATCCATCGGTCCAAGTTGCGCTTAAATAGTGATAGAGAGGAACCATGCTTCACATAGATGGGGAGCCTGTTCCAGAGAACGGGAATTCTCTGAGAAACATATCTGTCTCTCCAACATGCCTTGTTTATGTCACAAGCAAAACTTAGGTCTTTTAATCTTGTAGTTCTGATGCTGTTTGTTTTGCAGATGTAAAAGGTTCATCAAAACAGGGTCCAGGTATGCACATCTCAGAAGTCTGTACGATACCAACTAAAGAGACAGGGCTTTGAGGCACTCAGCATAGGACATTGTGTTTACTTCCTGTATTCTTTGTGTAAGAAGTCTTTATGGACATTCCAATTGCTGTATGTGTCTGGTCAGGTACATACTGAAGGGAGCATTATACTCTATAATGGGTCTGATGAGGGCCAAGTACAGTGGTATGATGACCTCTTTGGACCTAGATGCCATGCCCTTGCTTATAAGTTGAGCAACATTGAAGGATTTTCTTACTACCTTAGACATATGTTGGTCAAAGGCTAGGTTACTATCTGCATGAATTCCCAGATCTCTGACTAGAGAGTAAACTTTTAAGGGTGTTTTATTAATGACATAGTTACCCAGGGTAGTAGACTTCCCAAAAGGAACTATAATGTATTTCTTGGTATTGAGTTTTAAGCCATTACTTTGGCACCAAGCATTTATCTGTATTAGACCTTTCTGAAGGGTGTTGTCATCTTTTGGGAATTCAATGACTGCTCCCAGTTTGCGATCATCTGCAAACTTGGTCAGCCAAAGGCCTTTGATATTGGCTTTGACATCCGAAAAGTAGATGCCAGAGAGGTGTGGACCCAGCACAAAGCCCTGGAGGATTCCACTGGTGACCATCCTCTTTGTGGAGGTGGCTTCATTGATTCTAACCTCCTGGGTGCTATCAGTGAGCCAGCTAGCTATCTAATGTGTTATAAAGGGGTTCATCCCTAGTTTCATAAGTTTGTTGACAATGCTTGAGTGGACTATTGTATAAAATGCTTTAGCCAGATCTAGGTAGGCAGTATGCAACATTTTCCCCTCATCCATTGCCTTGGTGACCTTTTCAAAGAAGACCACCAGATTCAGTAAGCATGACCTTCCTTCCTTTGACAAAGCCAAATTGGGATGGATCCAGTGTCTAGAGGTCTCCTATGTCCTTGTTGATAATTTCTGTGTTAGTTCTTTCCATGGGTTTACAAATACAACTAGTCAGACTAATGGATCTGTAGTTTCCAGGATCTGTTGAAGGTCCTGCTTTATGAAGGGAGATGACCGTTACAGTCCTCCATTCACATGGCACAAAACCAGTTTTTAACACTATAGTTAAATAATGTCTCCAGAGGTCCTGATAAATCGTATTTTAGACTATTCAGGAGGCATCCTAGGATGTTATCAGGGCCACACCAAGGTCATGTTCTTAGCTTTAGTAAGTGCAGCCAGTACACATTCCTTAGTTATACTTGGAGAGGTTATGTTTGAGGGTATTTTTAAGGGGGTGGTTAGGGGTGAGGGGGGTAAAGTTGGAACTGAATTTGTTTGCTAACAGGTTTGTTATATCACCAGGCTCAGTAAATGTGGTGCAAATAACACCACTTCAACATATTTCTGTTTCTGACATAGCTATAGAAGGAATTATGGTTATCTTTTAACTGAGTGTCTATCTTAATCTCAAAGTTGGCTTTGCTTGATGAATTAGCCCTCTTAGTTGCAGATTTAGTTTGATGAAAGAGTTTCTATGTTACCCTTCCTGATTTTTGCCATAATTGTTTTTCCTTTTTGTTGTATATCCTGTTTAATTTGGGATGCCTCCAGTGCATTCTTTTCTAGAGCACATCCTGGGTTTACTTCTGGTAGGTACAGTAGCCGCTATGCAGCCATTCACATAGTTGTACAGAGTTTCAGACAGCAATTCAGCATAGTCTGCTGTGTTCTCTGGGTTTAGAGAGGTACTGAATGTGTCAATCCAGCACGTAATAAAATGTAATTTGTCATGGAATAGTTCCTGTTACTGGTTTTAATGGCATTACAGAGTTGATTTTTATTTTGAAGAAGTTAGCTTTATGGTCAGAGACCTTACCAGGGAGCATGAAACATTTGTGGTGCAGCATTCACCAATATTTGTCAGTACAAAGTCCAGTATGTTGAAACCTGTAGTAATCACTATTTGCTCAAGGTTGTTTGTATTTACAAAGTCCTGGAATCTGAGTGGATGTAGATTTGAGGCCATGTAGGATTTCCACTCTATAGAGGACAATTAAAGTCTCCCATGAGTGGGATGTTAGGTTGGACGATAAGTGTCTCCAATAGGTCGAAGTATGCATTGTGAACTTCTTGGGACATGGAGAGTGGCCTGCAGCTGGCTAGGATATGATACAGTATTTTGTCTGTGATGATCTGCACACAGAGGAATTTCCAGTGCATCATCCTATATAACCACTGCCCAGAGGTATGCTTGTTATTGATGTATATTGAGACACCTCCTCCTTTAGTCCTTGTCTGTGTAGCTACTGATCTAAAATTGTGGAAAGCATTGAAATCTTGCAGTGCTGGGGAACTCTCTGCCACTTTAAACCATGTCTCAGTAACTGCACAGATGTCTATATCCTCAAGACTGAAGAGCTCTTGGAGGGAGTGTAGTTTTTTGTTTAGGCTGCTGCAATTGAGAAGTAACACCTTAAGGTTCATTTGGATGGATTTTCCTATGTCAGTAGGTTTGTCAATTTGGCATTGCATAAAAAAGGCACTATGGGTGGATAAAGTTTTAGCCAGTGTTTGAAATCTTAGAATGGAGAGGTGCAGACCATCATTGGCAAAGCAGCATGGTCTGTTAACCAAGTCCTCCCAAGCTGACATATATTGGATCCCCTTAGACTGACACCAGAAAGACAGATAGTTGTTGAAATCAATAATTTTTTGCTCATACTGTGGCATCATCCTCTGTGATGGTAATATGCTGCTTAGTGCTAGGCTCATACTAACCTGAGACACATAGTCTGAAAGCCTCATAATTTCTCTCTTCATATTCCAGGTCCAGGGTGGGTATATCTCAGGCCATTTGCTCCTGCATGAAAAGTAATGGAATCATACTGGTGCCTGTGGCATAATAACTTCAGTGCTTGCGTGATTCAGTGGACTGTGGCGCCACATAAGCAACTAACAGTTTTCTTCTCCTTCCTTCAGCCTGGTTAGGGGGCACCAGTATATCTTACAATAGAGTCCCCTGTGATGAGAGTCTTGGGAAGTATGCTTGCTTGCCTTAGGGGTTAGTGTTTGGGGCTGCACTGAGGGTGACGGTATGTGTGGTGTTAGGTGACAGTATGTGTGATTGTTAGGTGACAGTATGTGTAGTGTTAGCTGTCAGTATGCGTGGTGTTAGCTGACAATATGTGTAGTGTTAGGTGACAGTATGTGTGATTGATAGGTGATAGCATGTGTGGTGCTAGGTGACAGTAGGTATACTGTTAGGTGATAGTATGTGTGGTGTTAGCTGACAGTTTATGTAGTGTTAGGTGACATTTGTGTAGTGTTAGGTGACAGTATGTGTAGTGTTAGCTGACAGTTAGTGTAGTGTTAGCTATCAGTATTTGTGGTGTTAACTGACAATATGTGTACTGTTAGCTGACACTATGTGTAGTGTTAACTATCAGTATGTGTAGTGTTAGGTGACAGTAAGTGTAGTATTAGGTGACCATATGTCTGATTGTTAGGTGACAGTATGTGTGGTGTTAGCTGACAATATGTGTGGTGCTAGCTGACAGTTTGTGTAGTGTTAGGTGACAGTATGTGTAGTGTTAGCTGACAGTTTGCGGAGTGTTAGCTGTCAGTTTGTGTAGTGTTAGCCATCAGTATGTGTAGTGTTAGCTGACAGTATGTGTGGTGTTAGCTGACAGCTGACAGTATGTGCAGTGTTAGGTGACAGTATGTGCAGTGTTAGGTGATAGTATGCGGTGTTAGCTGACAGTATGTGTGGTGTTAGCTAACAATATGTGTAGTGTTAGGTGACAGTAAGTGTAGGGTTAGGTGATAGTATGTGTGGTGTTAGCTGACAGCAGACAGAATGTGTGGTGTTAGCTGACAGTATGTGGGGTGTTAGCTGACAGTATATGTGGTGTTAGCTGGCAGTATGTGGGGTGTTAGCTGTCAATATGTGTGGTGTTAGCTGTCAGTATGTGTGGTGTTAGCTGACAGTATGTGTGTTGTTAGGTACAGTATGTGTACTGTTAGCTGTCCATATGTGTGGTCATTGCTGACAGTATGTGTAGTGTTAGCTGACAGTATGTGTGGTGTTAGCTGGCAGTTTGTGTGGCATTAGATGACAGTATGTGTGGTGTTAGGTGACAATATGTGTGGTGTTAGCTGACAGTATGTCCTGTGTTAGGTGACAGTATGTGTAGTGTTAGCTGACAGTATCTGTGGTGTTAGATGACAGTATGTGTACTGTTAGCTGACACTATGTGTGGTGTTAGGTGATAGTATGTGTGGTGTTAGCTGACAGTATGTGTGGTGTTAGTTGACAGTGTGTGTGGTGTTAGGTGACAGTATGTGCACTGTTAGCTGGCAGTATGTGTATTAACTGACAGTATGTGTGGTGTTAGCTGACAATATGTGTAGTGTTAGCTGACAGTTTGTGTGGTGTTAGGTGACAGTTTGTGTGGTGTTAGGTGCTAGCTGATTATTTATATCTGTCTGTTGAGTACTTATGGCTACACTTCTTCATTATATCAAATTATCTGAATCAAATTACTCTTTTTAACTGAAAGCTAAAACAGGAGACAATCTTTCAGTAATTTGCCCCTCCATTTACAGCACTGTCTTCCAAATCAACAAGTTTTATATTAGAACAATTAGCTTCTAACAAATACAGTTAGTACAACAGCTGGATTAGATAACATGAATTTGTCTCAGCTGTTAATACATTCTAGCCTTCTGTTTTACAAACATGCTATATTCTTATATTAACATTTTTGTGTTTGTATATTGTTTCTTCAAGAATGAGTTAGCCAGATATCCTGTTAGTAACTATAAACAGAATTCCTTACTTCACATATGTGCTATGCGTCACATTTCTTTTTTACTCTCTACCACTCTTTGCCGATTGTGTTATGTATTATATGCTTTTTTTCTGACATATGCTATTTTTATGATATTCTTGCATTATATCTTACCAGCTGTACTATCCTGAGTCATGCCTGAAAACAGGAACATTTTGCTACACACATCCAACTCATTTCTGGATTTAGAGTAATTAATTAATTAGTTAATGTTTATAAAATTCAGCATTTCATTAAGCTCAGTTCATGTACTTCAGTTTAGAAGCACTGTGCTTTATAAGATATGACATTATATCATCTGGAATTAAATTTAATTGACTGCACGTCTAACCCATTTTACTTTCCACTGATACCTCTGTATCTTGAGTGCTCACTCCATTGTCAGGTTTCAGTGTCATCTGGAAAAAACAAAAAAAAGTACTACCCCAGCCATCCCCTAGTGTAAAATACAATTCTGCAGAAGAAGACTTTACCTAGTAATAACCATTTGCAAAAGTTTTGTTAGTCCTACTTCTGCTAGTTGAATACATGATGTCTGCCACCAGTCTCTGTCTGTTATCTACCAAAGGGAGATATTTGTGGCTGCAAGCATTTTTGTTGGAAGACATACTCCTGTAACAGATAATATATGCTGATCAGTGGCATACAGACTGTCCTTTCCTAAAGTATTGTGCAACTCTGTTTTACATACAGTATGATATACACTGTACTATACTTATATTATCATACAAACTGTGCTATACTTAAAATATTGTCCACCTGTGTTGTACATACAGTGTGATGCACATTGTGCTATACTTATATTATCGTACAGACTGGTCTACTTAAAATATTGTCCCGCTGTGTTGTACATACAGTACGATATGCATTGTACTGTACTTATAGCATCATACAGACTGTGCTCTGTTTACAATATTGTGCAACTACATATAGTATGATATACATTGCGCTAAACTTATATTATCATACAGACTGTGCTCTTCTTACGGTATTGTGCATCTGTGTTATACATACAGTATGATATACAGTGTGCTAAACTTATATAGAATGTGCTGTACTTACCATAACATACAGTCTTAGTTGTTAAGTACAGGGTCATACCAACTGTGTAGTGCTTTTAGTATTATACAGACCGCTGTACTTTCAGTTTTGTATACACTGTACTGTACCTCTAGCACGGTTAGTGCTTTCAGTATTATACAGACCGCTGTACTTTCAGTTTTATATACACTGTACTGTACCTCTAGCACTGTGCTGTACATATAGTGTCATAGACATCGTGCTGTACATACAGTGTCATACGGATTGTACTGTATGTGCAGTATTATATACTCTGGGTTGTGCTTACATTATCATACAAATTCATACAAGCAGTGCAGTACTTAAGGAATTTTTGTAAGTATAATGCTTTATGTATGCCTTCCTTCTTCTATGAAACAACAGTAGAATTAAAACCTGTCAAGGCTTAGAGATTAGTAAAATGACCATCTGTTTTGACTTACCTGTGCCGAGTATCTGTAGAAAAGTGCACAACCCTTCAACAGCAGTTTGTCTTTGATCCTACTATGTTTTGCCTTCAGTAAACTTATTGAAACACATATACATTTTCTGTTTCTCTATTGGCTTATTACTGTGAAGGCAAAATCCATGTTTTCTGATGTTAGACATTTGTATGCTTCAGAGGGTATGACTGAACAATGTTAACATCATCAGTTGTACCAAGTTACAATCCTTAAGATGTTCTTAAGGATTTTAACTTGGTGGAAGTTCTGCTTCACTATTTTTGGTTCTTAACATCATCAGTTGTACACTTGACAACCCATCACTTTAGGTACTGAATAGCCACAATGACATTATTTTAGATAATGAGAAAAGTGAAAAGTTGATGCTCTTACAGCATCCCTCCTTACTAACAAACACAACATGCACACATGCACACAATCACACTTATGTTTATATTTTCCCATAGCTGCTAATACCTAATCTACTGCATTTAATATGTGCATGTCAGTGGCTGGCACAATGCTTAAGGTGTTTGTCTCCCTTAGACAAGGTACAGGGTTTGATTCTAACCTTTGAGAGAAATTGGATAGGCTTGACATGGCTCACAGGGGCAGCTAGCCTAGTACCTACTTGGAAAATGCAGTACATTCTTACCTAGAACAGCTGTCAGCTTTCATTAAGGCAACACAAAATTCTACTTAATACCTTAAAAGACAAGTAGAGATGAAACAGTCCTTAGGCTCTTGTGTTAACAGTACGCATAATAATAGCTCAGACCAAAAATGCAATTTAGAGCAAATTCATTGTAAAAAAGTCATGTTCTTGTTAAAAAAGGTGATCTTGTCATAACTTACTATCAAAACTAGCTTCATAAGCAAAATGATCCCAAGTTGATAAAAATAGCCCACATGTCAATGTCATACCTGGTTTGACTGCCTTTTGCATATCATACCATCTAAACAACTGTTTTTGTGTTGTTCCTTTCCTCCATTAAGTTCAAAATCTTCAGTACAATGATGTACCGAAAGATTTCTGTTGTTTAAAGTAAGGATAATTACATATGCCAGTATGCAAAACGCAAATGTAAATTGGAACTGCTAAAAGTAATTAAAGTCAAGTTACTATTTATATATAAAGCACTTCTCTTGCTGCCTACTTGCCAGCCTTAGTTGATATATAATCAGTCATGTCTGAGTGAATGAATATTCTAAGAAAACAACAAACCACTCTGGGTGTTGTGAGGCCTGATGCTCCGAGAAGAAGGCCTCCACACTCCTGGAAGGTCTGTTATTTCCTTTAATGCCCACACTGACTGACAATATTGTATTTAGAAAATAACAGCAGTGGTGTTTCAGTAGATGCAACACAGTTTCAATGTGTTGGAAAAGATTTTATTACCATTTTAGTCCTGAAGGAAGAGAGTTGTACCAGTTTTACTTCCCATCTTTTGATATGAAAACATTTGGGATTTATTTAGCTATTGTATGCCCCCCCAGTCACTAGTAAATTATAAACAATTGAATCCAAATACACCACAGGGCCGAGTAGAAATACCAAAAAGAAAATACCAAAAAAATTCCACCAGAAGACAGAAAACCAAAACGACTTTAGCGTACAAAGTGTTTAATCTCCACTTTCGTAAAAACTTCCTCAGAATGAGGAAGTTTTTACGAAAGCAGAGATTAAACACTTTGTTCGCTAAAGTCGTTTTGGTTTTCTGTCTTCTGGTGGAATTTTTTTGGTAAATTATAAACAATGCCTGCTTAAAATGCCAACAAAGCAGGTTAAGATGGTTGGTACCTTTTCCTCATAGCACCCTTCCCACACACATACACACACACACAGCTATGTGCATCCCAGGAGACATACAGGCAATAAATTATGAGGATCACTCACTTTAATGTGACTACCACTGCCAGAATAAAGATAAAAATGATGTGACTGAGCCTATTAATTCTCTTTCTTATGAGAATGATAATGTTATTTCTTCAATAGCTGATAAAGTGGTTAATAATACACCAGTATCTACCCGAGTTTTAGATATAAATAGTAAAGTCCAACTTGGGGAGGAATTTCAGAAGTACCCAATACTTGTGCAGCTGAAACTCCCAGAAGTAATAGAGAGAACAAAAAGAGATTTGTCACAGGAATATGCAAGAGGCAGCCAGGAGCAGAAAAAACAATGCTATATCACGATGGCGGACCAAAGGCCCGCTGACTCGGAGCAAATCCAATTTGCAAACAAGGTGATTAATGGACCAGTAATTAATCTTTCAAGCTATTCTTTGTCTGAATTTAGTGTCTCTTTTATTAAGTAAAGGTTTGAAGTTCATACCATCTAATGTCGATAAGATGGTTAATGCCCTAACAGATTTACGACTGTTTGTGAGAAACAAGTTTAAAAATAATTTTTAAAGACACATTACTTACTGAACCTAATGCTTGCAAAAAATCCAGTTTGTTCCTTCAAATTGTCCTATATTAACTTGTTTAATGATATCTATGAAAAAGAAATACGAGAGTTCTATGATAGAACTCTTGCAAGTGGAAAGTATAATCTATTAGCTCAAGAAAATGAAGCCCTTTATAAATTGGAAAGGAATAGTGACATCATTATAAAACATGCTGATAAAGGTGGAGCAGTAGTGATTTTAGATAAAGAGATTTATGATAAATGTATTTATGAATTTTTGGATGATACACTTACATTTATTATAATTAATGAGTCAGCTGTATCTAAAATTATTAGTGATGTAAATATGGCAGCTTATGAAATCTAGTTAAATGGTGACTTAAATAATGATTTATTTAATTACTTTCTGTTGCCTGTCCTGGGATGCCATGTATGTATGGATTACCAAAAATGCACAAATATCTCACCCACACCCCGTTGAGATCTATTGTCTCTGGGGGTGGATGGATAACGGAACCTATCTCACACTATCTACAATCCGTTCTTAGCATATACCTACCACTAATTAAGAGTTATATTAAAGATATGGAAGATTTTCTATCACATTTACATGAGTGGTATGAAAATCATAAAGGCTGTGAATTTTTGTTTGCTACACTGGGTATTAAATCCTTATTCACTGTGCTCCCTAATGATATTGGTATAGAAGCAACACGGAACTTTTTATGTAAAAATACAAATTTTGATGGTAGAAAAATAGAAGTTATATGTGAATTACTTGAGTTGGTTTTAAACAACAATATATTTGTGTTCTATGAGCAAATGTACCACCAAAAGATGGGTGTAAAGATGGGGTGGTTCACTGGTTCACTGGTAGGAAAAGTGAAAATAAATATGTGAGATATATTATTACTTGCAATAGAAGATTGTATGGTGTATGAGAAATTATAGAAAGGAAATGGAGTATTTTAATGAGTATGTCTGATATCAAGAAGCTGGTAGGTAACAAACCTTTTTTTGCATATCGTAACTGTTTGAAGCTAAAACAATAGTTATGTTACAAAGATCTAAAGAATCCATCTAAAAGTATGGAAGTATTAAGAAAGGTACTTTTCCTTGTTTAAATTGTACATGTTGTAAAGATATAGAGAGTAATTATATTTTTAAACATCCAATAACAGGAAAAGAAACTAGATTTAATGGATCTGCTACCTGTAACACCATAAATATAATTTATCTGGCCTCGTGTACAAAATGCCCTGATCTCTATGTAGGCAAAAGTAACAGAAAGCCAAAAGATAGAATTATTGAGCATAAATCAGAAATAAGGAGACAGGCAGATATGAATGCTTTATATAAGCATATTAGTGAAGCAGGTGATGAACATACTTTTCTTTTCAGGATTATTGATGTTATAATGAAAAGGAAGAGAAGGGGTGATCTTAATAACACAGTAGAGGTTCGTGAATATGAATGGATTACCTGTTTAAATGCTGACTCCAGACCAGGCTTGAATTCGGCTATCATCAAACCTATATTGAAAACGTGTGTGTGTGTGTGTGTGTGTATATATATATATATATATATATATATATATATATATATATATATATGATCTTTCATATATGTAGTTTATATATATATATATATATATATATATATATATATATATATATATATAGGTTCTATATGGCTTTAAATTTTAGTTTTAGTTGTGTCATAATTGATTGATTGAATGTGTTTTTCTATTGGGCTGTTATATTTTTGAATTGTATATAGTGATTGCTGATTTTAATTAACACAAACATACCGAAGAAGGGTCTTTTCCCGAAAGCTTTGTGAAGTAATAAACTTGTGTCTCACCAACTGTGCGTATCCCTTATCTTGATTTGTTTTGTTTGCTGTTTGTGGAATTTCTCCTGTAATCCACGGTTTACTATAATGCTGGACTGCTTTTTGGTTTTTGGTTAAATGCATATGATGACACTAGGATCCCAAAGACACCTCAAGTTCTGCAGTCTGAATTATATTAGGATGTGGAACGGTTCAAACGTGATCCCTGATACAGAGATGCAGATCAGGAAACAATACCATTCTATCACAATATTTGACTATAATAATGCTCTTAGGAGGAAAACAAAATAAAAAGGTTTACTCTGAAATCAGACTGCAAAAACTGCTGGTAATCTAAATCATTAAGACATTGAAATGTTGCTTTGTATACTGCCTTCTGTGAGTATCGTGCAGCTGAGGAAACTATTCAAGCACAATAAGAGGAATCTGTCTGAGTAGACATGCTCTCATGGCACATGTACATATTCTAAGATTCTAAAAGTTTCTTTTTAATGAAAAAGTTTTAAATACTAGTTAGAAGGAAGAGTACAGACTGTCTAATTACTGTAGGAGGCAGATTGTCTGGCGTACCCGCCCCCCCAAGTAAAAAAGGAAAAGTAGTACAGCCTTGAATCTGATGATTTGTACAATGCAAGGGACATACATTCCTTCTTTTTCCAGTCAGAGCAATTTAATAATGAAGAGTAATTACAGCTGTTCAAGATTATTTATGCAACCTCGTGGACAAATAGCCCTGTGCTTTGTAAAAAAACATTCCACATGATTTTCTGCCCAAGAGATAATTAAAGCAGTTCTCTCCTGCCAGGAAACAAAACTTCACCAGATCACGACTGTAATGGCTTCTTACTGCTGCATTCTAAATCAGCTGAATAAATGAAATATCATTGCTTATAAATCAAAGGTAATAAAATGTATTCTAAGCTACATCTGGCACCAAACAGTCAAACCTAGATCCCTTGTGTCCTCCATCATTTCTAAGTGATATGCTTTGGTATTCACATCATATATTATAAGCCATCTCTATCTTTATAATCGATTAGTGTTATCATTATATATTCTCCTAACAACTTCTGATAAGATAATTTTGTCACCTTTACAAAGCAGTGTCATTATGCCTGCCTTAAACATGTTCTATTCAGCCTGATGCTATGATTTCTGGTTCTTGCTTCTGTTTTTCTGAGTAGAACATGCATGCTGCCTCTAATATATTGATATTCTTCAGGCACTAACAAATGTCTGATGTCACCCTTTCTTCTTCTTCCCACACTAGTATTTTGACAACAGGTGTGATATGTTTTTTACCATCTTGGACAGCACTTCCTGCAGTGCAGATCCAGCCTTTTCAGTTAACTTGCGTAGATATAATCTCTGAGAACAATTCCATGTTTTACCTTATTGTATTCCTGTGCAGTAACATAATTTCCCACTGCAACTTATGATCCATGTCCCTTAGTACAGAATCATTGTACAGCTTCCCCACACAGGCCATGCAGATTGCTTGAAAGACTTCAGATTGCCTGATTTAGTGATAACTATACTTAATTTTTCACTGATAATCAGCAGCTATTTGTCTAGTTTTCAGTCTTTTGCCCACAATGCTACATCTCATATATTGATTCTTGTGTTTTTTACACTGAAACACCAACGACTACGTCAGTATTACTTCAACCCAGACCCTACCTTCTGTATGGCTACCCGACTACATTTGTTCTATAATACCAGTAAATGAGCACTTCCCCAGCCATATCATAATTTAAGTGATACATGCATTGAAGAGGACCCATGCCAGGACCAGTCTGCCTGAAGCATAGTGGTGTACACACGCACAAACACACACACACACACACACACACACACACACACACACACACACACACACACACACACACACACACACACACACATCTCACTTCTTAGTCTTGTATTGCTGGACCTTGTTTAGCATAAACCAGATTTAAGCCACTTCTGACCCACACTCCTGTTGTTTTTTTTTTCAATAAACATCTTTATTAAATTATCACATATGACATAGGCAATCTTGTATTTATATAAATGAAGAACAAACAACACTAACACCACTTTAGTTGCAAATACTATACATCACAGACACCATTGAAACAACTGTAGTTGCAAACATTATACATCACTTATAATATATCCAGTCATTGTCAGTTAAACATTATATGGCTCATTCAAATCCTGCCTTTTTAACCTAGTTCCTTCTCGCAATATATTGTTCCCACAATTCCCATTTTTTTCTATGTAGTTTGCTCCTATCCTTTTCTAAATATCCCAATTCCAGTTGTTTTATCTCTATTACTATATTCACTAGTTCTAGTAAAGCTGGTCCAGACTTTGATTTCCATTTTCTAGTAATTGCTTTTTTGGCAGCCACCATAATAAGACTTAGTAAGTCCTTACTATGTCTAGGTAATTCCGATTCTGTATCATAGCTCAAAAAAATAATTTCCCTAGATAATCCAGTCCACTCACCCAGCATCTCTGACAGAGCAGTTCACATGGAATCCCTAAAGTCTGCCAGCTCACTACACTCCCAAAAAATATGTTCCCAGCCATCTCTTTCTTGCTTGTCACACCTCCAACATTTGCTATCCACGTGAGGAAAAATTCTTTGGAATCTACTTGGGGTATAAAAATACCTATGTAATCACTTCCAGGTGAAGATCCTAAATCTTACAGACTTTGTTGCATATTTGGGAGATATACATATAACCCCCATTGTCTTTTTATGAATTGCTTATCCAGTCTCTCTTCCCAATCCTTTCTAAGCTCCTCTGTTTCTTATAATTATCATGTAATATTTTATATGCTCTACTAAGTATTCCTAATTTTAATGGCAGCTTCTGTTCTAGATTATATTACAAACTCTACCAGTGTTGGTCTTTCATTTAGCCCCCCCCCCCCCATTTCTTTCTCTTTGCCTATACATGATACCAATCCTTAATAGGAAAGGCAATTTCTAACCTGCAGTCCAAATAAATTCTTGGCCTCTTCCCATTCTATTACCTTTCCCTTTCTAGTTATTTGCTCCCAATACCTTGGTTCCTTTGCCAGTCCTGTTGTTAGTATAAAACATAGTATTGTATTAAATGCCATTATATAATGGAAGTATGTTATATTCTCCATGCCTCCACTTTTTCCACCTGTAGGTCAATGAAGTGGAGTCTGTATCTTCATTAAAGGCAGGCACACCTTCAGACTGGTTTGCCAGCATGATGCACTGGAATTACTCCAGGTGCAACTGACAGTTGGCAAGACACCCATCCAAGTTATAGCCAGCTATAGACCCCCCCTCCATGTCTCAGGACACCCACTCCTCCTACCTGGACCTACTTGACTCCATCAAGGTACCCCCTAACACCCTGATTCTTGGTGACTTCAACTACCCCACCATAGACTGGGTGAACTATTCCTGCACTAATGCACTCACCCAACGATTCCTTGACTTCATCAACTCTAACGCACTAGACCAGCTGGACTCATCCCCCACACGGGGAGATAACATACTGGACCTGGCTCTCACCAACGTGGGTGACCACTGCACCACTCCCATACTATGTTATTCCCTGGTGAGATCAGTCTGTCTCATTCGAAGTTTCTATTCCACCCAACCCCTCCCCAGCCATAACCAGGCTAAAAAACTTCTCAAAAGCTGACTACACCCTCCTAAGAGAGGGTATCAGCGGCTTCACACCACTGCCCCCTTCAGAAGATGCAGACAACTATGCTGAATAGTACACCAGTGCAGTATACAAGCAAATTAGATCACTAGTGAAAAACTCCAAAGCCAATTATGAGTTGAAACTAGCCTCTGAAACAAAAGGAAACCACAAGTCCTTCTTCAGTTATGTTAGGAACCTCCATGGCAAAGCTCAGGTCTGTTCCTAATTAGTACTTAATGGTACCACTTACACTGATCCTGCCAACTTAGCCAACCTACTAGCTGATAGGGTCAGTGGTAGCTTCACCCTCTTATTGCCCCCCAAAGGCCCAGTCAGCATCCCCGGTACTTGTCCCACATCTCATATCTCCATAGATCAAATGATAAATTGGGCGGCGCAGTGGTGCAGCGGTTAATGCTGTCGCCTCACAGCAAGAGGTTCTCCGGTTCGATTCTCGGCTGGGGTGCCTTCTGTGTGGAGTTTGCATGTTCTCCCTGTGTTCGCGTGGGTTTCCTCCGAGTACTCTGGTTTCCTCCCACATTCTAAAAACATGCTTCTGGAGCATTTCTCCCCGGGCCTCCGCTGAAAACAGGATCTGTGGAACCTAGTCGGACTTTCCCGGTCAACAAATGTTAAATAAAAATAAAGGCCCTATTCAAGGCAAAGAACACAGCTTCCATGGGAACTGATAATATCCCAGCCTTTATTCTGCACCATCTCCAGCAAGAACTAACTTCACCACTGAGCACCCTATTCAACGACTGCCTAATTACAGGCTTCATTCCAGCAGAGTGGAGAACCACCATTGTCATCCCATTGCACAAAGGTGGTGCCACTACTGACCTGTGAAACTATTGCCCCATTACCTTGACAAGTCTGCTCTGTAAAGCCATGGAGTGTATTATTATGGATCTCATAAACAAGGACATAGGCAATCTCCAAACACTTGACCCCACCCAATTCAGATTCATCAAGGGCAGATCTTGCCTATTGAACCTAGTTGACTTCTTTGAGACTGTCACCAAGGCCCTGAATGAGGGAAAGTCACTACATACAGCTTACCTTGACCTGGCTAAGGCCTTTGACATAATTCTCCACTTGGGCATTATTGAAAAGCTAACACAACTTGGTCTTAATCCCTATCTAGTCAGATGGGTGGCCAACTGGATCACAGATAGGACCCACAAGGTGCCACCACCTCCGACAGCAGACCTGCCACTAGTGGTGTTCCCCAAGGATCTGTCCTGAGACCCCTACTGTTTGGCATCTACTTCTCAGGGGTCCAGGTAAAGACCAAGTGCCTGTGGATGGCCAAGTTTGTTGATGACTGTAAGTTGGGTGCCATCATTGACTTCCCAAATGACATTAACATACTGCAAGAGGGTCTCACAGCTACAAATAACTGGTGCCAAAGTCATAGTCTTAAGTTAAACACAAAAAAATGTATTATCATACCATTCGGCAAAAACACAGCCCCTACTGATTACCACATCACCGGCAAGCCTCTAAGCACACAACCCATGGTGAGAGACCTGGGTACTCAGGTTGACAACAATCTCACATTTGACCATCATGTGGCGGCAGTAGTCAGAAAAGCGTTTTACTTGGTTCATCTCATAACTAAAGGGATTGCATCCAGGAAAAAGGAGGTTATTACCTCTCTGTACTCCTCCCTCATTAGACCTATAATTGAGTATAACACCCCGTTTGGTATGTACCTCTCCAAATACCTGCACCAACTGGAAAGGCCACAGAAATACCTCACAAAGAGAATCCATGGCCTCCGACACCTATATTATGTGGACGGGCTCAAATCACTATCACTTTACTTGGTATCATACAGATTGCTCAGAGGAGATCTGTGTCTCACCTACAAGGCAATATCAGACCCTGCTCTACTAGAGATGCTCCATATCCATAAATCTAACTCCTCATGCATTACCCGCTCAATAGGCCTAAATCTAATATGCGACATCAACAAAACCTGCTGGAGAGACAGGTGTGTCTCTCAGAGCCTGCCCCGTCTCTGGAATAGACTTCCCATACATGTCAAACAGAGTACCTCGCTGACCATATTCAAGTTCAGCATTGATGAGTGGATGGGAAACCACAAATTTGTCCCAGGGGTTCCACCTTTGTCTCTCAATGACAGGGGCGACAGGTTCTGACTGAGGTTTCTTTTTTGGGGATAAATTCTTGGCTAGGCTTGTAAGGGCCCCAGGGCCATTTGCCTAGTAATCTCCTATGATCTCTCTGTTTATTTTTGTTATATTTTATCTGCCATCCCATTTCTGGGGTTCTGGGACTACTGCATCTAAAATTATTTGCAGCCTTTTCTTTTATCAGTAACTTTACACTGTATCATTGGAAGTGAGATTACACTCCTAATTAATAGTTAAGCAATTAATTTCTGAGAAGTGTAGCTAGATATTCATAAGAAAAGCAAACATATCATGCCATTCGTGTACCTAACTTGTCAGTGTTTACTACCCACCTACACCACCACATTGCATCTCTAACACAAAATCTACATATACTGTATTACTTAAAATGTCCCTTCTAAACCTTTCTAAGTCTCTTAGACAATGTACTAATGTGTCAAGACCTCAGCAGCAAAATCATCTCACCCACCAAATACACCATTGTTTCCAGCATAAGCTTGGGTCACCAAAGTGGCCCCAAATGCTGGCAGCACATAATGATACACATGACAATGTCCTTATTATAGGTGACTTACTAGTTATACATGACGATCGGCCAATAACCAGGTTGAACAAAGGAATAGTGGTGATCAACTGTCTCGCAGGTGCATGAATTTAAAATGGCACCAAAGTGCTTAGATTCTTTCACCCAAATATACATAGCACATGGATGTTGCACATGTGGAAGTGAATGGCCTTTAATGCTCCAGTCAAGGTGGTATGAAGAGAGATATGGCTGAACTTTACATGTATGTTTCTGAAATGGGTAAACAGCTGGCAATGGGCCATACCCACCCATCAATATGAATGATGCTATAATACAAACAAAAAACAATTGACTTCAAAATTAACTCAAAAACTGGTGTGATTCCGGGGGGTGGGTGGTTCAAATATGTGTCAGACTGGAAGGAGATAGTCAACAGTCTTACTTGCTTCACTAGGAATGGGCTTCACCTCTCTCCCAAGGGTTATCAGATATTAGAAAAATGCTTTCTGCCCCAATATTACCTTTTCTTAGTAAAAGTCAGTCTCCTACATCTACCAGCTTAGCAATTTCATATCATGTCTATATTAATGTGGCATTGATGCATAAAAAGTTGCCTGCCCCAGAGGCATTCTTAACCTTTGAAGACAGAGATGTCTGTATAACTTCAAAAAAATGGTTCCAGTGCAGTGACAATACCTCTTCTCTACTTATTTTTAATGCCCATAAAAAGTGGGTGCTTTGCCTATGGTAAGGATGTATCTGATTTTATCTGGAAAAAAATTATTTCTTTGCATCTGACAAAGAGATAGTAACCCATAACGCCTCCAGATCCTGGAAACCACATTCAAGTGTACCTTCCATATCATAGCCAATTACAGAATGACATCCATGATGCCAACAGCCTATGGAGCCAACCTCAGCAAATTACCATACCTAATAACTGATCCCATTCCAATCATCCTAGGTTATTTCAATGATCTGTCTATAAACTGGCTGGCATGTGCCACAAAAAGCACAATAGTTCCTGGGCATCATCACTATATGTATTATTTTACTCAGTTAGTGTTCTCCCTTAGGAGTGCCTTAAACCTACTCGATCTGGTTCTTATGAATATGGCTTCATTATACACTCATTATGCTCCACACCTGTAGCTGCACCTTTTGGTCACATACTATTCCACACCTGTAGCTGCACCTTTTGGTCACATACTATTCCACACCTGTAGCTGCACCTTTTGGTCACATACTATTCCACACCTGTAACTGCACCTTTTGGTCACATACTATTCCACACCAGTAGCTTCGCCTTTTAGTCACATAATATTCCACACCTGTAACTGCACCTTTTGGTCACATACTATTCCACACCAGTAGCTTCGCCTTTTAGTCACATAATATTCCACACCTGTAGCTGCACCTTTTGGTCACATACTATTCCACACCTGTAGCTGCACCTTTTGGTCACATACTATTCCACACCTGTAGCTGCACCTTTTAGTCACATAATATTCCACACATGTAGCTGCACCTTTTGGTCACATACTATTCCACACGTGTAGCTTCACCTTTTGGTCACATACTATTCCACACCTGTAGCTGCACCTTTTAGTCACATAATATTCCACACATGTAGCTGCACCTTTTGGTCACATACTATTCCACACCTGTAGCTTCACCTTTTGGTCACATACTATTCCACACCTGTAGCTGTACCTTTTAGTCACATAATATTCCACACCTGTAGCTGCACCTTTTGGTCACATACTACTACCTGTAGCTGCACCTTTTGGTCACATACTATTCCACACCTGTAGCTGCACCTGTTGGTCACATACTATTACCTGTAGCTGCACCTGTTGGTCACATACTATTCTCTATAAGATCTCACCTTAAGAGATCCTTAAATTCCACTGTCTTCAGATACTTCTCAAAGGCTTACTTCCTAGCACTAGCTTCTGACCTAATGAGATTTAAAGCTTCCCACCCATGAGTACCCTGTAGCTAAAATGTCCACTTATACCACAGTTTCTGCTTACCCATAAACTCCTGCACTGAAGCTTCTGGCCCCATTCACCACAAGTAAAATGTGAAGTTCCAGAACATACTCTTTTTTCAGAGACCTTTATTGAATTATCACTTGTGACATAGGCAAATTCACATTCATATAATCAGACTATATTAACATAAACGTTATACTTCACATATATTGCTATATATCATGTAATCTAAGCAATATTTCATAAATTATTCAATTCCTGCCTTTTTTTAAACAAGAAACATCTTTATTAAACCATCACTTACTACATAGGTACTCGTACATTTATATAAATGAAAACAAATCACACTGACACAATCCTATTTGCAAGCATTTTACATCACAAACCATACTCTCACACTCCCAGTTGCAAACATTATACATCACTTATAATTTACCCAATCTTTCTCACTCAAACATGAAATAGCTCATTTAAGTCCTGACGCCTTTTAGACATCCTTTCTCCCTTGTATATATTGTTCCCACAATTCCCATTTTTTCACATGTAGTTTGCTCCTACCCTTTTCTAAAGATCTCAATTCCAGTTGTTTTATCTCTGTTACTATATTCACTACTTCCAGTATAGTTGGTTTAGATTTTGATTTCCATTTTCTAATAATTGCTTTTTTTTGGCAGCCATCATTATTAGGCACAGCAAGGCCTTACCATGTCTAGACAATTCCAATTCTCTATCACAGCTCATAAAAATCATCTCCCTTGTCATAGCAGTCTGCCCACCCAGCATTGCCGACAGTGCATCCTACACAGAATCTTTAAAGTCCACCAACTCACCACACTCCCATAAAATATGTTCCCAGTTACCCCTTTCTCCCCTTCATACCTCCAGCACTTACTGTCTGCCTGTTGAAAAATTCTCTGGAGCCTACTTTGTGTAAAAATAAATCTATGTAAACATTTCCATGCAAAAATCCTAAATCTTCTAGATTTTGTTGCATATTTGGGAGACATACATATATCCCCCATTGTTTCTTTGTGAATTTCTTAACCAGTCTCTCTTCCCAATCCTTTCTAAGCTCCTCTGATTGATTCTTATAGTTAATGTATAATATTTTATATGCTCTACTAATTATTCCTTTTTTTAATGGCATCTTCTGTTCTAGATTCTATTAAAACCTCTACCAGTGCTGGGCTTTTGTTTAGGACCCCCTATTTCTTTCTCTTTGCCTATACTCTTGTTATCAATCCCTGATAAGGAAGGCAATCTCTAATCTCCAGTCCAAATAAATTCATTGCCTCTTCCCATTCTATCATCTTTCCCTCTCTAGTTATTTGCTCCCAATACCTTGGTTCCTTTGCCAGTTTCCAATAAATTCCGTCTCCCTTATGCCTATTGTCTGTATCCCTAATTGCAGTCATACCTATCAGCAGAAGCTCCTTTCTCCATTTCCATGTTGGTTTTGTTCTTAGAATACTTTCTGCTACTTTATGGACATAGTATTCTGCATGATTATTGTTATTCTCCTTAAAGGCCTGCATCCAAAATCCCAGTCTCTCCTTGTTTCTTGAGCTTCCTCCATGTTTTATCATCATCTCTTTCCACTTTGAATTATAGTTTTCTGCTCGTGCTATGTATAGGAATCTTAACTGTGTAGCTCTGACATATCCCTTCAAATCGGGTAATCCCAATCCGCCCTGTTCTACTGGAAGAATCAGCTTATCCCACTTGATTCTAGCCGTCTTCCCCTCCAAAATAAATTCCTTCAGCTTAAACTGTGTATAAGACTAAAGGGACTAAAAACATTTTAACTCCTTATATCTTACTATCAATATCCATATAACAAAGCTTCAATTTTCTCAGTTGTTGTATTATTTTTTGTTTAGTCTCTTCCCACATATCCTTAGCTGCCATACTAGAATCATTTTAATCCATACTCCTAAATATTTCATTTTATCATGTCCCAATAAATATGGGTACTCCTAAACAAGTTCATGTGTGGGAACATAATTTACTGCTATTGCCTTTGTTTTAGCTACATTAATTTTGTATCCCAAAAAGATTTGAAACTGTCTCAAAATGTTCCACAACACCGTTTGGTGGAATCTACATCAAATAACTCTACAACAAGAGAAAAAGAAACTCAGCCTTAAAAATTAAACTCTAATCATTTTGATCCAATAGTGACCTCAAAAGTGTAAGTAAATTATTAAGGTAAAAGATCAAGATCTACAAAACTGAATATGAGTTAAATATTGCTACCACTTTTAGGAACAGCCATTAATCCTGCTCTAACTATGTCAGGAAACTGAGAAACAATATCCAGCACTGCACTGATATTATAACAAATGGTACCACCCACTCTGACCCCAAGGATATCACAAATACTAACAGACACATTTCAGTCATACTTCTGCACTATGTTCCTCACACCCTCATACCCACCTCAAATATCCAGATAGCACTTCTGTTTATGATTACCTCAGAACTAATACTAAAAGCACATTCCAAATTACAAAATTCTGGCTCTGTGTCTCCAAACAACACAGCAGGCTGTTTCTTTATTAGTGTGAAATACTCTTGCAGACTCCCTTGTAAATCTATTTATCCTCAGATTCTCTACTAGTTATGTATCTGAACCTTGGAGATGTGCTATTGTGCTCCCACTCTACAAGGGAGGCCCTACCACTGACATGGAGTACTGTAGACCAATTAGCCTTACCATTCACCTTTCTAAAGTAATGGAAGGTCTTATCATGGAATTCATAAATAAGGATATTAACAGACTGCATTCCCTCCACCCAAACCAATTTGCACTTGTGAAAGGCAGATCCTGTCTGTTTGACATGGTTGGCTTGAAAAGAAAACTCACAGAGGCATTGGATGAAGGCAGAAAAGTGCATAGTATCTAACTTGACCTAGCCAAGCTATGAACACTATCCCACCCTCTGATGTTATTGATAAATTGACCCAGCTAAATGTAACCCCTTATCTAACTCATTAGAAAGGAGAATAATTAACAAACAGGACCTACTCAATCAAGGCTGATGGCACACTTTCCAGAACAAGGTTCATCTGGGACCTCTATGTATGCACTTCATGGATATCAAAGCTAATATTAAGTGTCTGTATCTAATCATATGTGCTGATAACTGCAAACACAAAGCTATGATCATTACAGATAACACCCATATCCTCCAACAGGCTTTATCCCTACAAATTTAATTTTCAGGATCCTTTACTAAATCTAAATGCAAAAAGTATATTATCATAGTATTTGGGGAAAAATATCCTGCACCTACCACATAAATGACATCCCCCTAAAATGTTCATCATTACAGAACTGGGCATGTTCATAGGTTTATTGGCTGTTACTAGACTAATGACAATTAGGGCCCTTACAAACCTAGACACCCACCCCAAACCATTTGGGTATCTGGTATCATGGATGTTTATACAGGGAAGAGGAGGGTATGTTATTAGGGAGGTAAATAAGGATTTGTGTGGGGAAGTCTTAGGATAATATTTTTCATATTGACAATCACCCTGCACCTACCACAAAAATGGAATCCCCCTCAAAACTGCTCATCATTAGAGACCTGGATATGTTTGTGAACATCATCTGTCATTACAAATCATTGTACCTAACCCATCTAATTAGTAAAGGCATATCCTCCAGGTCCAAGAAAGTTACAGTCCTTATCTACACCTTCTTTATCAGGTCTATATTAGAATATATAATGTTCCCTTTGGAACATATCTACCAAAGCATATGGTCCATCTAGAAAACAAACAATATTTCCCCACCAAAAAAATGAGTATGAGTTTCCTAAGCTCTACAGAACATCTAAAAACGTATCACACTCCATCAGATCTCTTATAAACTCTTCTGGGGCAATGTTTGCCTCACCTACAAGGCTTCATATAACTCCTTCCTGCTTGACCTCTTACATGTTTGTAAAACTGGAAATTACACAAATACCCAGTTAGGGAATTAAGCCTATATCATAATATAAACAGTACTTGTTTATGGGATAGTTACAGAGTTGCCACCTTTTTGAATGTTAAAAGTGGGACTTTTTTTACAGATTCATAGGTTCTTAGCAGGTTACTAGGCTAATAGCCCTAGACCCCTAACAAACCTAACCATATTTATCCTGAGCTGAACTGTTGTCAGTGGTTAGGTTAGTATAGTTCACAGAGGTAATGGTCTATGGTAGTTGATAATGACTTCCTCTATCCAGGAGGAACATGGACACCACCCAGGAGTGAATCTGTGGTCACCCATCCATTGATCTAGGTTGCATTTGAAGAGGGTCAGGTAGGGGCTCTGTTTCGCATGAACTGGAAGCTTGTTCCAGAGATGTGGCAGTCTCTGGGAGGTGTATCTATCTCTCCAGCATGACCTATTCATGTCAAAGGTTAGGTTAAAATCCATGGAGTGATTGACCCAATAAAATACAATAAATATTATGTTATGGTAACATAATATTTTGCAAGACAAACCATATCCACAATTGATGCAAAAAATGGAATTAATGTTTTGTCAAAATAAAACCTCTTTCTTGCAGAATTTGAGTTGTTTTTACTGTTTCACATAACATTATGACATTTCAGGTACAAAACAACCTTTTTATGCAACTATTAGAAGAAATGTAGAAAATAATGTTTTGTACTAAAATCTCATAAATTTACCATTTTTCATTTTTTTCTCAAGATGCAATGGCCCAAATAGAGACTGTCCCACTTAAACAGGGACAGGTGATAACCCTAGATAGATACCTCCCCCAAAAGACACACTAAGCTCTTCATTTCAAACAAAGAAGCTCATTCATTCTGTTTAAATCTAATTCAGACCAATGAATGGGTAAATGAAAATTCAGACTAGGTCTGGGTGCACAGTCCATTCTGGACAGGAAAATAGGTACACTACAGTGACTAAACTCATAAAGGTCTTCTAGATCAGCTGTATAGTATAGTCATATAAACCTATGAACCTGTACTGACACACATCTCCTATGAACCTGTACTGACACACATCTTTCCTTCTGTTGTTTTTTTTTTCTGGGACATTATTATTGGTATAGTTTTCCAGTAATGAAGGCTACTATTGTTTGATTTAATTTAATTTAATTTAATTAATTAATTTGATAATTCTTTTTCTTTTGTAAAGGTATACATATGTACACGTATTAAAGTATACTTAAATGATCAACTAAAGATGGACCCCTGCTCTCACAAAAAAAAAAAATAAATAAATTTTTTATATATATATATATATATATATATTATATATATATATATATTTTATATATATATATATATATATATATATATATATATATATATATAGATTATATATATATATATATATATATATACATACAAAAACACAACTTTAATATATTGTAATAACTTTCTCCTTTTCACTAAAGTGCTTATTGTATATATTGTACTTTCTTTGTTGTCTCTAAATATTTTGTTAAATTCTATGTAAAACCGACACTGTACCTGTCAATGTCATGCTTGTTTTATTGGAGCGTTTCTCCCCGGATCTCTTCTGAAAATGGGCACACACCCAGACAGACTATCCCAGGCAACAAATGTAAAATAAAATAAAAATAAATAAATAAATAAATTGCTTTTCATATAACTAGCTACCTGTATTATATAATATTTCATATGTTTGTAAGAATTAACACTTTCTCACTATTCCCATTAGTGTTTTTTTGCCTTATTCAGTAAAATATTCTTATACTAAAGCATTTATTTATTTCAAAGTATTTATTAGCCAGAGTGGTAGGTAGGTCATCTGGTGCCCTCGGCAGTTCTCCAGACTACTGTACTCCCCAGTATAAAGTTGAGGACCCAAAACAAAGGTATTTATGAAGATGAAGACCAAAAAATGTGAATGCAGCTGCACGATTAACATTTTTTATGAAGTCAAGAAGAGATCTCACTTGCAATTTTTTAAACGAATGTCGGTACTGCAATTGCACCCCCCTACAGCTTGCACCCAGCCATCCTCTTCACCTTTATCTAGTTAATGATCTGTCACTGGCATGTGTTCTAAAATGCTGTGCACTAGAATATATTCATTTCATTGAAAATGTCATACTCTCAGGCTTTTGCACAGACTGATCATGCCACCCAGCTCATATCAAACTTACCATACCATTTCCACTAAACATGTCTTTACCACCTCTATTTCCCTTATGAGTGTATTTCTTTGGAATGATTTTGGGACCTGAATTATATCAATGGCCTCATGAAATTCAGGAATACAGGATAATAACTGCAAATGTAGCCCAAACACTTGTTCAGCTTATAGGAGAATGCAGAAAATCTTCAAAAACAAATATGTAGTACAAGGCAGCACTATTACTAATGCCAGCAGGCCACATTTAACACAACTTTAGGAATTACTTGAGGATAATCAAGCTTCTCCTATAACATGAGTCCCATTAACCAGCTTGTGGGTGATACATTTGCAGGTGTTAGTCTCTTTAACCACATTGTCACTGATCTTTGTTCAGGCATCTCTGAGTACCTAGCACTTTTGTCATTTTAGCCAAAATGAGTAATCTGCCCACTGTAATTTTTTGTCCTCTGTGGCTACTTTCCTGTGATAATCTTGTCTGAAATCAGTCTGCCTTGATACTGTTTCTAAAAATAGTAGTCAGATCCACCAATGTAGATATGTTGACCTTAATGATGTCCCAATGGCCTGGGTTCAAGTAGATGCTCAGGGAAGATTAGTAAGAGAGCATAGTGCCCACTAGCCTATTATGAGGGAGAACAGTAGCAGAGTGCCAGTATATAAGCTTCACCTGGAGAAGACTGGTGATTGCAATTTTTGCATTAAGGATGGGAGAACAAGCCTACAAAGGTCTGAGTACACTGTCTAATGGCAAGGGTGTAAGAATCATATACTTACAAAGGTCCAGTATAGCAGACTCCTTCCAGCCTTTGGGGGGATACAGGAATACTCCAAAAATATCCAACCCCTACTTGATAATAGGAATAATTTCTGTTTTTTTCTTCCCTCTGTCAGTATTATAGAACTCCAGGAGACCAAATAATAAGTAAACCAGTAATGAACAATGGGAAAATAATGTCCTTTTTATTTCACATTGTACATCAGCTCTTCTTCTTGTGCAAAAGTTTCATTTCAAGCAGGGAATTCAGCTGTCCCTATAGTACACACTCCCTCAGGCACCTGCTTAACGCATAGGATAATATAACCTGTGATGAATGCAAGGTTAGCATAGCAATTAAGCATTAAAGCAAACATTTCTGATATGGTTCCTATTTTTCAGAACAGACTCAATTTCTAATAAATAATTTTCTGTATAAACCTAGGGTGTTATCTGTTATATTATTCCATATCCTCATATGCGCACAAGTTAGACTTTCTCAGGTGCTCTTATAAATTACTTTCAGAATAAGGAGATCCTAAGAAAATGCAACTTTTTTATTCCAGGGGAACATTTAAAACACCATATTTTGTTTCCCCTTTAACTGGTAAAAAAGAACTATGAGACTTGTTGTATACAGCTAAATCTAGCCATGTGAAAACATCATGCTTTACTCAAACAAGTAAAAAAGTCAACAAAAGAAAGAATAAAACAAATAGAAAGTAAAATCTAGTAAACTCCAATGGAAAGGATAACGGCAGTCCAGGAGGGTTCCAAAATTAAAACTAAGATTTTATTTACAGCGATACTTTAGTTAAAAAACAAAAAACAGTAGACAAAAGACAGATAAGCGCTTTTGTCCTGGTATCCCCAGGACCTCATCAGATAATTTTTAAAAATACACTTCACCATTTAAAACACCCTCACCAAGTCACGTGCTTAACTAGAAGCTTTTTTTAAAAGGTAAAGCCTACCCTGCTAACAGAATGCAGCCCTTCTCCTATTCCTATTTGGGTACAATTTAAATCAAATGTATATACACAGGGAGCGACCAAGTAAACTCCAACTGAAAGGATAACAGCAGTCCAGTAGGATTCCACAATTAAAACCAAGATTTTATTTACAGAAAGGAAAATATGCCTTTATAGGTTCATAAGTTCATACTAGGCTATCTGCCCCACGGCATTTATAAGCCTAGCCAGAGTGTGTTTGGCTTTCGCCACCCATTTTAAATTAATTTTGCTATGCCCTTTTTCGAGGTTAGTATACTGTGCCTCTGTCTAACAGTGACACAGAAGTGATACCCGGGGTAAACCTATGATCTCCCATCCACTCATCAAGATTCCTCTTGAAGAGAGTCAATGAGGAACTCTGCTTAACCTGGACTGGGATTTTATTCCAGAGTGAAGGGAGCCTCTGGGTTATGAATCTGTCCCTCCAGCATGTCCTCTTTATTTCAGTGCTGAGGTTCAAGTCTCTCGAGCGCACAGCTCGATGGGATTTGGATTTTCTGAGGTGCAGCATGTCCATTAATTCCGGGTTGGACACGGCTTTATACGTCAGGCACAGATCGCCTCTGAGCAGGCGGTATGCCACTGAGTAGAGCTGGAGTTTCTTTAACCGGGCAGCATATGGCATCTGTTTGAGCCCTTTGATCCTCTTGGTGAGGTACTTTTGGGGTCTTTCCAGTTTCTGCAGGTGTCTGGTAAGGTACATCCCAAAAGGGGCATTGTACTCAATTATGGGCCTGATGAGGGATGAGTAAAGAGGCACGATGACCTCCCCTGATCTAGATGTGAATCCCTTCATGATTAGGTGGGCTATATAAAATGTTTTTCTAACCACTTTGGCCACGTGGTTGTCAAATGAGAGATTGCTATCAACTTGGGTCCCCAGGTCCCTAATTACTTCTTCTGTACTTAATGGATTACCACCTATGTGGTAATTTGTGGGCACTTTGTTTTTGCCAAAGGGGATGACTATACACTTTTTGGCGTTTAGCTTGAGGCCATGGCTCTGGCCCCAGTTGTCTGTTTCTATGAGGCCCTTTGGAGGATGCTTGTGTCAGCTGGAGAGTCGATTATGGTGCCCAGTTTGCAGTCATCTGTGAACTTGGTCAGCCACAGTCCTTCTGTGTTGGCCTGTACCTCGGAGAAATATATACCGAACAAGAGAGGTCCCAGGACTGAGCCTTGTGGGATGCCACTTGTAACTGGTTTGGAGTCTGACATGGCTCCAGCAATTCTAACCATGTGGGTTCTGTCCTTGAGCCAGTTTGCAACCCATCTAGTGACATAGGGGTTTATATTTAAGCTGGTGAGCTTATCTATAATGCCCGAGTGGGGTATTGTATCGAAGGCTTTTGCGAGGTCCAGGTAGCCTGTGTGGACCACCTTCCCCTCGTCAATGGCCTTGGTGACTGTTTCAAAGAAATTGACCAGGTTTAAGAGGCAGGGTCTGCCCGTAACAAAGCCAAACTGGGTAGGATCCAGTGTCTGTAGGTCCCCAATATCTTTATTTATGAGGTCCATGATGATCCTTTCCATAGTTTTGCAGACCAAACTAGTCAGGCTTATGGGGCGATAGTTTCCAGGATCCATTGGGGCACCACCTTTGTGGAGAGGGACCACTGTTGCTGTACGCCACTCTTTAGGAACATATCCTGTAGTAAGGCTGAGATTGAACAGTAGTTTTATGTTTGGGTTTAGCTCTTCTTGGAGTTCATGTAGGATGCAGCCCGGGACACCGTCTGGTCCCATTGATGCTGTGTTTTTTGCTTTGGAGAGGGCGGCTCTTACCTGAGCATCTGAGATGTCGGGGGGAGCAGCACTCTGCTGGGATAGATATTTGCCCTTTTGGTGGGGAGGCGTTTGCTGAACCTGTCAGCTAGGATGTTGGCAATGTCTGTGGGTTCGGTGTATTTTTTGTCATTTTGGACTAATTCTGAGCATATCTGGGAATTCCCACCCAGGTTCCTAACATAACTAAAGAAAGCCTTGTGATTATCCTTAGTGTCCTGTGCAATTTTTTTCTTGAAGCTGGCCTTAGTCGATTTTATGACTGCCCGTAGTTTTTTGCTAATACTGATCAGAGATGCCTTCCCTTTTTGGGATTTTGATCTATCATGTAGTAGCTTCCTCCTTCTATTGTATAGTTTGTTTATGGCTGGGGTCCACCAGACAGGACGTCTGCCTTTGGAGGATTGCGTCTTGGTTTTATTTGGGATTGCAGGATCCATGCATTCCTGAAGGTGTTCATAGAATGCATTTATAAAGGATTCTGCGGTCTGGGCCATATTGTCCACAGGCCCGGGGGCTTTGAAGGATTCCACCTCGGTTTTGAGGAGTGTGAAATTTGCTTTAGAGAAGTTTTTCACTGTGGCTTTCTGGGCAGTGGGTGGGGTCGGGATGTGAATATCCAGTGAGATTAGTTATGGTCTGATCTTACCAATGAGGGATACACTTCTGGTCTGGAGCATAGAGTCCCCATGTTGGTGATGATCAGGTCCAGTGTGTTTTCCCCTCTTGTGGGAGTGATAACAAGTTGTTCCATAGCATTTGAGTTTATAAATTCTAGGAACCTTTGGGCTAGGGTGTTGGAGCTAGAGTAATGCTCCCAGTCTATGTTTGGGTAGTTGAAGTCGCCCAATATAATGGTGTTTGGAGAGACCTTCATATTTTCCAGTGTTCTCAGGAAGGCCGAGTGGGGTTCCTGGGTTTGGGAGGGTGGTCTGTAGCAGGCTATAAACTGGAAGGCAGTTTTACCCACTGTTAGTTGCACATGGATAGTCTCTGATGCTTCGTGCTGTGCCACCAACCTGGAGGTGTGGGTATCTTTGACGAATATTGATACTCCCCCCTCCTTTTGTGGTTCGGTCCAAGTTTTGGGGCCGAAAAGCATGGTATGAGGTATAACCTGGTAGTGCTGGGGTGCTCTTGGGAGCCTTGAACCAGGTTTCTGTTACTGCACAGATATCGATGTTCTCCATGCTAAGGAGAGTTTTGAGTGCGTGCATCTTGAGGTTTAGACTTCTGGCGTTGAGTAGCATTACTCTTAGTTTCTTATCCCTTGTGATACCTATGGAGGTGGGTTTGTCTTTTGAACCTTGCCTAAAAAAGGCACTATGGGGGTAGCAAGAGCCTTTGCCAATAGCTGAAAGCCCAGGGGTGACAGGTGCAAGCTGTCCCTAGCGAAGCATTGTGGCTTGTCGAGCATGTCATCCCAAGCTGACAGGCATTGGATCCCCTTTGAATGACACCAATACTTAAGCCAATTGTTGAACTTGATCATCTTGTCTTCATATTGTGGCATTATTCTTGGTGAGGGTAAGATGCTACTCAAGGTCAGGGTCATACCAGCCTGGGCTACATGCTCAGAGAACTCCTCTATGTCTCTTTTCATGTAGTCCAGGGAGGTACGTCTCAGGTCATTCACACCAGCATGGACAATGACTGAGTCATATTTGTACTTGCCTTGGAGTGACCTGAGTGCTTGTGTTATGTGGCAGATCCTAGCGCCCGACAGGCAGCTCACCGTGACCTTCTCCTTGTTCAGCCTGGTGAGCGGGACGTCAGTGTGCCTGACAATATGGTTTAAATCATTAAGAGCACTGATTAATCAGTATTTTACTCCCAAATGGAAGGTTACCAACATTCTGTCTCTTTATTACCCAGTCCTGATTGTTGTATCACTCTTCATAAATTCCTAATTTATCTTGCATTTGTAGTTCACGTTGAATTCTCCAAACTATCCAACAATCTCATATCAGGAGTTAGTATTAAAAACAGGGCTATTGTCTCAGTCAAAGCTGATCTTTCCTCTAAATCAAAATCTGTTTACTTTCTGCCCTTGCATCAGGATCTCTCAGTGCAATTGAATATTTTTCTCCATTTTAATTGCACCATTTTCCCAGCACTTCCTTTTTTTCTTAATCACCTATGCAGGAGTATCAAACACCATCAGCTTCCATTCCCGAATGCTTAAACAACAGAAATTTCAATCCTTTATTCTTATACTTCACCACTGAGTAAAAAGGTCACACAGGAAAACCAACTGGTCAAAAAAACACAAAAAGAAAAATCTAGCAAAGCTAGACTTTCCACTGTATGATACCTTAAACCTCTTGTGTCAGAGGCAACATGGGATACATGCAAATTACCACTTAAGGATATCAGGTGTTTCAGCTAAATGGCAATTCTGAATGTCCATGACTTTTTCTTTTACGTCTGTTTATGGAGAATTTCAGGCCAATAAAGCCAAACCCCTCTAACTGTGGACATGCATGTTTCTGCCTTCTTATGGCATCATCAGCACAGCATAAGAGGAATGTTTTGACTTTTGGAAACACAGGGTTGTCATTCCCTACTGATATCCATAAACAATAGGGTATCTACAAAATATCCCAACTAACAAACTAAAACAATGAGTAAAAAGGTCACACAGGAAAACCAACTGGTCAAAAAACATAAAAAGAAAAATCTAGCAAAGCTAGACTTTCCACTGTGTGATACCTTAAACCTCTTGTATCAGAAGCAACATGGGATGCATGTTTTCCATGTTTGCCTGGAATTCTGAGAAATATTTTCTGGACAGGAAGCAGCCCAGCACAGAACCCTGTGGTATGCCCCTGGTGACTGGTCTTCTGCTAAAGCTGAAGTCACCCACTTTGACAGTATGTGTTCTGTCTCTGATCCAAATGGCAACCCATCTAGTGATATAGGGGTTAATTGCCAATTGAGACAGTTTCCTGAGTGGAGGATTGTGTCAAATGCCTTGGCTAGGTTGAGGTAGGTGGCATGCACTGTCATTCCTTTGTCCATGGGCTTTGGTGACTTTCTCGAAGAAATCAACCAAGTTTAACAGACATAATCTAACATTAATGAATCCAACCTTGGTTGGATCCCGAGTTTGGAGATTACCTATGTCCTTGTTGATAAGGTCCATAATGATTCTTTCCATGGCCATAGAGGTGAGGCAGATCAAGCTCATTGGTCTATAATTCACAAGGTCGGTTGATGGTCCCAGTTTGTGCAGAGGGATTACTGTTGCTGTCTTCCATTCTGCATGAACATAGCCAGTCCACAGGATGAGGTTAAACAGGGTCCAAGTGGGTCTGCTAGGTCATGTTTTAAGTTGTTTAAAAGGCAACCTAGGATGTTGTCTGGTTGCATTGATACCATGTTTTCAACCTTGAAGAGCACAGAGATGACCTACTCTCTTGAGATAATAGGCTGAGGAGTGGTGTCAGGTATACTTTGAGGGTTGATTGGTGGGGGGCAGGGGGGCGAAGTTTGCTCCAAATCTGTCAGCTAGCAGGTTGGATATTACCTCCAGTTGAGGATGAGTGATGCCATCTACAACCAGTACAGCACATAGCTGTGTATTTCCCTTTAGATTTCAGATGTAGTTAAATAATGCCTTGTTATCCTTAGCTAGGGAGGCTATTTTTGCTTCATAGTTAGTTTTGGAGGACTTGATAAGATCTCTAATTTGTTTGTTTATGCTAGAGAGGGATTTCTTCTGAGTCGGTTCCCATTTGTTATTGGACATTAGTTTCTTTCATTTTTTTGCTTCGTCTGTTTATACTATGGGTCCACCAGGGTGACTTGTTTTTTCTGGCAAGACCTGGTTGTAATCCAGTCGGGTACAGCCAATTCTATACAATTGCTTAAGTGGTTTTACAGGGTATTGGTATATACCTCTACATAGGAGTCTGTGCTATCTGTGTTCAAGTGGACTTTGAAACTTCTTATACCATGGCTTAATAGGAGGTAATTTGTTTTGGAATAATTCTTAAGTGTTCGTGAGCTTGGTGGGGTATCTGGCCTTATAATTACATTGAAAGAGACTGATTTATGGTCTAATCTTACCAGGCTGGGCATCACATGAGGGATGTGCAGTGCTTTCCAATATTGAGTATTATCCACAGGACCTTTGCACCCCTCGTGGATGTGCTGACTAGCACTTCCAGAGCATTTGCATTGACAAAGTCCAAGAACCTCTGAGCCAGCATGCTTGTGGTCATATATGTTTTGCACTCAATGGTAGTATAATTAAAATCATCCATGAGTAAGGCATTGGGCTATATGGTAAGTGATCCAGTTAGTCCAGGTATACAGTATGCTTTCCCTGCTTCATGGTGGGGGACCTATAGCTATGATGTGGTAGGGGATTTTGCCTATGGTTAATTGGATATGGAAGAGCTCGACAGAGAGTCATCCTGTTTAACCAGTCTGGAGGTGTACTTATCCTTAATGAAGATGGATACACCTCCTCCTTTGGTTCTCTCATGCTCAGTTTGTGGTCTGAACCTATGGAAGGTGTTGTAGCCCTACATGGCAAGGGTGCTTTCCCCAGCTTTGAACTATGTCTCAGTAACTGCACAGATGTTGGCATCTTCCAAGGTGAGGAGTGCTTCCATGGGGTGCAGTTTCTTGTTTAGACTCCTAGTATTAAGCAGCATTACCCTGAGTTTATCTAAAGAAGATTTTGTTATGTTGGGAGGTTGGTTATTTTGACACTGCCTAAAAAAGGCACAATAGGAGTGGCTAGTGCCTTTGCCAGTATCCAAAAACCTACAGGAGACAGGTACAGACCATCTCTGACACAGCAATGTGGACCTTTGACCATGTCATCCCAGGCTGACAGATACTGGATCCCTTTGGATTGACAACAGAAGCTAAGCCAATTGTTAAAGTCAATCATGTTTTTTGTATTGTGACGTCATCCTTGGAGAATGTAGAATGCTTCTAAGACTTGGCTTATACCTACCTGTGACACATAATCTGAGAGCTCAGTCATGTCTCTCTTCATATAGTCCAGAGAGGAACGTCTCAAGTCATTCATCCCTATGTGGATTATGACAGAGTCCTACTGGTACTTGTGGTCGAGTGACTTGAGTGACTTGATGGATCCTGGCAACTGACAGGTAGCTAACCATAACCCATTCCTTATCCAGCGTGGGAAGGTAAACATCCATGTGTCTCACTATGGAGTATCCTATGATCAGTACATTGGGTTTTGTGGTGCTACACCTGATGGGCTTATTTGTTGAGACACTGTTGTGTGTGTTTTTATGTGTTGTGTGTGTGGTTTTTTTTTGCATTGTTGTGTGTGTAAGTGGTTTCTGAAGATACTTTTTGGGAGCACTCTGCTCTTACGGTAAGTTACTGGTGAGTTTATGTGTTGATTCCTTATTTAGTGTGGGAAGGGGTGTGTGTGTGTGTGTGTGTGTGTGTGTGTGTTTGTGTGTGTATGTGTGTGTGTGTGTGTGTGTGTGTGTGTGTGTGTGTGTGTGTGTGTGTGTGTGTGTGTGTGTGTGTGTGTGTGTGTGCTGACAACCTGTTTAGCATTCAGTTTGTCTGTATTTGAGAGTCTTGCCTCCAGTTTCATAGTGTAACTACATCTCTCACCTAAAGTGTTTGTTTGTTTCATTTCCATATACATGAGACAGTTGCTACATTGCCTCAGGATGCCCATGTCCACCAGGCTGGCCACAGAGATGTTAGGAAACTGCTCATTCATTATACTTACTGTCAATGTAGTCAGGGAAGGAAATGGCTTAAACTAGACTGGCCTGTGCTGATGACACAGAGGGTGACAGTGGGAACTATACTTTATGTAGTCAAAAGCAACCACACAAAGCAATGCAGCACACCGCACAACTTATTTGCTCCTAGAGCAGCAAGTGGCTGGGTATAGTGTTAGTGATAGTTTTTCTTGGGGAATTTCAGTTTCAAGGCATTTGCATCTATACAGAGCACTGTTAACCATTGCTGCATGCAGATCATCTATACAGGGCACTGCTAACCACAGCTTCATGCATAGCAGCTTCATGCAAACCCAAGGCTTAAATACAAGCAAAGATGAACATGTTTTCAGCTAACTACCAATTACGAAAGTACATAATAAGACTTCTACCAGTAATCCCCAACTCAGATAGGTCAGATCAGCACACTTCTGCCACAAGAAAAAAAAACCCCTTAAGGTAGAATAGTTGGTTTCGAGCCCAGTTGTAAAAAGACTATACAAACTAGCTACAACACCCATAGAACTATCACATACAATGTGTTCTGGTACATTTAATTACATAAAGCCGCAGCAGACAGTATATTTTTTAAAAAGTGCAACAAATGAACAGCAAATAACTTAAGAAACTGCTAAAATACATTACAATTAATAAGAGAAGTGTAAAAAATACTTATTTTTGTCTTTTGAGTAATGGATTGCTTCAGGTGAAATCAGATTCTCAGCATTCCCAAATGAAGTCACCAAATGACAAGCAGCTCTGAGTAATTATACCAAAGCCAATGCAAATACAAGGCTTAAATATAAGCAGAGAGGAACAAGTTTTAAACTAAGTATCAATCAGAAAAATACAATAAGCCTTCTACCACCAATCCCCAACTCAGGTCAGATCAGTACATGTCCGCCACAAGAGTGCAGAAAAAAAGCCCTCTTAATGTGGAATGGCTAACCACAAGAGCCCTAGAACTATCAGATACAATGTATTATAGTGCAGTGAATTACTTAAAGCAGTAGTAGACAGTATATATATATTTTGAAAAGTGCAGCAAAAACAGCAAACAATTTAAGAAACTGCTAAAATACAGTTGCAATTAATAAAGGAAATGCAAAAAAATGCAAGAAAACAATATCTGCCTTTGTCTTTTAAGTAATGGATTGCTCCAAGTGAAAAGATTCTCAGCACTTCCAAGCGAAGTCACCAAATGACAAGCAGCCTTGAGTAATTAGTAAACCAAAATATTTTTTGACAGAGACCTGATTAATGTCATTATTGAAAGAATGTTTTTATTTGAATGGGATTAGCATCCTTAAAATCATTTATACATACTTTCCTAAACATTCACATGATTAGCTGGGTTGCATGACTAGTGAGGATTAGAAGGTTCCTGTACATTTTTTTAAGATATGATAATCTGTTGTAGAGTCCTGAAAATTAACTGAGAACCTGAAAAGACCTTCCCCAGATTCAGCAAGCCCTGCACGGTGTGCAGGACTAGTGCAGGAGCTCCAGCAGGCAATATGTCTGCCGTGCGATCCAGGAATAAGCTGTAGAGAAGTGCACGAATGCTCCTGAACTAGTCCTGCATGGACTCAGCCCCTCTATGCAAATTTCCCCATTTGCAGGAGAAATCCATGCAAATGAGGTGAATTTGTGATCCAGGAAGCTGGAAGCTGGCCGTGCAAGACTAGTTTAATCTGCAGAAATGTGCACTGCCAATAACGGAGTACATTTCTGCAAACTACAAAACGGAGCCATGACAGCTCCAAATAAAGGGTGGATATTATGTAGAAAGCATGCCAATAGCCAAGTATAAGGCCATTGGCATGGAAATCAGTTGCAAAAATAAAAAATTCAACTTTTTTTATTTAGCCAATCTCGGCTGTTAACGCGTACGGCAGTGGCGCACAAACAGGATCAGGCGAAAAATAAGAAAAAAAACTAAAATAAGCATTCTAACCAAAATCACTATTTTGCCATTATACTCAATGGCAAGCAGAAGACAACATGGCCAGTGAATGGTGGTTGCTAAGGGGGGGAGGCTCAGTGTGGGACCTGTAACTATGCATCAGCAGGCAATCCTATGCAAATGAGGGGAATGTTACTGAAACCCAGATTTCCCCTACATGCTAGTCAGCACCCAACAGTGTAAGAGCAGGAATAGCTTAGTGCAAGCCTAAGAGTAAGCTGACATCATGGGGGGGGGGTTGTCAGGCATACTGTAAGCGGATTGGAGCCCTGTGGCTCGGGTTTGCCCTTAGCTTAGCAGAGCTAAGCAAGGGGGTGTGTCTGAGGCTGCCTAGCACTCTTTACATTGCATAAGTGGGTGTGCATGCCGCGCACCGGGTTTTAAAGGGAAAAAAAAGTAAACCAGGAAATAGCAGCTCTGTGCACATTTGAGCACTGTGTTTGCACGGCGCACCCCCTGGCTTAAACAGGAAGGCAATGGGAAGGGAAAACAGCAGTAGAAAGGTAATCTAGGAGAACTAGCATAGCTGGCAGGTGAAATGTATTAGAATCAGCCAATTACACAAGCAGCAGCCCAGCCCAGCCCAGAACACTACTATAAACTATGCAAACACCTTTCCCTCTGTTTTTTCCCACATACTCTATACCATTGGTGTATACAGGCAGGGAATTTTTAACAAACAAAAACAACAACATGATAGGGGCTGCAGCAGCTATCAAACATTAACATGTGGAAGAGACTGAGGGTGGTGAGGATGAGAATGCTGTCAACCAACCCACAGTGAGGAGACAGGGAAGGGTGCACAGACCCAGGGTAATCTACCAGGAGATACATGAGCTGGAGATAGTGGAGCACTACAGGGTAGACAGGGACCTCCTACAGCAAATTGTTGAGCTGTGCCGGCCACCCCTGACACACAAAACTAACAGAGGGGAACCCATCCCGTGGATACCAAGGTATGTGGAGGCATAGGAATACTAGCCACAGGTACCTCCCAAAGCCCAACTGGGGATATCATGGGGATCTCACAAGCATCAGCATCCAGGGTATTCCACCAGTTCCTGGATGCCATGTCAGCACATGCCAGTGAGCACGTATATTTCCTCAACACCCATGAGGTGTTGGCCAGCAATATGCGTCTCTTCCACCAAATAGCAGAATACCCTGAGGTGGTGGGTGCTATAGACTGCATGCACATATGCATCAAAGCACCACTTGGTGAGCGGGGTGGGGTCTACATCAACCACAAGAGCTTCCCCTCCATCAACTGCCAGGTTGTGTGCGATACCCAGGGCATTATAATAAATGTGTGTGCTGGCTGCCCTGGAAGCTATCACGATTCCCACATCTGGCATCTGACGCAGCTGTACCAGAGATTTGCCAATGGGGACATCCCTTATGGTCACCTAGAGGGGGACGCTGGTTACACACTGGAGCCATGGCTGATGACACCCATCAGAAATGCACACACACCCAAACAAGAACTCCATAATGAAGCACACTCACAGATCAGAATCATAATAGAGCATCTATTTGGGATGCTCAAGTCATGGTTCTGGTGCCTGGATACATCTGGTGGAGCCTTGCAGTACTCACCAGCTACATGTACCCAAATTGTTATCATATGTGCCATGCTACACAATATGATGTTGCGGAAACAGCTGCAGCAGGAACAGCACGGGGCAGGGCCACACAGACCCACCAATGCCAAGGCCTACACCGGCACAGAGTGACTCCAAGGAGGAATAACCTGAGCCTGCCCCAGTAGGCAGATGGAGGCGTGCCCAGTATGCCCTGGCCTTGGCAAAGAGGCAACACATAGCACATACACTGACACAGTAGGGATCCAGGGAATTACACCTCTATCTGACTCGCACATACAGTAAAAGGGATGCCAAACATGACACTACCTGTGCTCAACCATGTATAGGGAGTGTACAATGTGCATCTGACATAGGCAGCCCTCCAGCACCATCGTCAATACTGGCACACCCACAAAGTAAGTCACTCTCCTTACCAATTGCCGATTGGAGTAGTACGTGTTGTTACTTGTATTTATGGTATGGATGTGAGCATGCAAGGGAATCGGGTGGCTGAATGGGATGCCAGCAGACAGGAGACACCTATAGTGACAGCATAAGATCTGTAACAAATACTGGTGTCACCATAGTAGCCAGTACTACACATGGTGAAAAAACCCACTGCAGTAAATGTGATGGGCCACATGTGTGTCCATATGACACACACACATGCCAGTCAGGGAGGTTCACATACCCAACAACAGTCTCAGCCAGCAGGACAGGTGTAGACAATCACAAACAAAGGCTGCGTCAAGGCCTCTGAATGATGCCTATGGGTAACCTCCTCACAGGCCTACACACACAAACTACATCAGGTCAGGCAGTGGGATGTTAGTTCTGAAGGTAGGAAGTCAGAAACTAATATGTATGTCAATCAAACCTAAGACCTGTAGTACACTGATATGCCTCTAGTCAGCATGATAGGTTAGAATACAGAATGTAATGGGAGTACCTGACATACCAGTACAGTCATAGCAAATTTGTACAAGTGTCAGGTGTGCCCCCCCCAATCCTATGTAGAAATGTAGAAACAGTCAGGTCTGCCCTCCCCCACTCCTGTGTAGAAATGTAGAAACAGTCAGGTGTGCCCCCTCCCCCAATCCTGCGTAGAAATGTAGTAACAGTCAGGTGTGACCCCTCCCCCAATCCTGCTTAGAAATGTAGTAACAGTCAGGTGTGCCCCCCCCAATCCTGTGTAGAAATGTACAAACAGTCAGTTGTGCCCCCCAACCCTACTTAGAAATGTAGTAACAGTCAGGTGTGCCCCCCAATTCTATTTAGAAATGCAGTAACGGTCTGGTGTGCCCCCCGATCCGATGTACACACGTTGTAACAGTCAGGTGTGCCCCCACCAAATCCTATGTAGAACTGTAGTAACAGTCAGGTGTGCCCCCTCAATCCAGTGTAGCAATGTGGAAACAGTCAGGTGTGCCCCCCATATCCTGTGTAGACATGTAGTAACAGTCAGATGTGACCCCCCCCAATCCTATGTAGACATGTAGTAACAGTCAAGTGTGCCCCCCAATCCTATGTAGACATGTAGTAAAAGGCAGGTGTGCCCCCCCAATCCTATGTAGAAATGTAGTAACATGTATGTGTAGGTATAATACCAGTGGAGCACAGATGCCCAGAGGTGGCCAAGGTAGCAGGATAGATTGTAGCATTTGTACAATATGCAGGTATGTGTGTGTTAGGTTGGTGTGTTTCATATTGTGTGAGAGTGATCAGTATGTATGCATGTTGAGGTATGACCTGGTGGCCATTGCCCACTACTGCTGATGACAGGGCCAAGTCCTCACAACTCCAGTGCCAAAGACAATTCCCACCAGTATAACACATGCTAGCAGTAAGCCATTGTAAATGTATGGTGTTAATGTGTGTCACCATCTGAAAGATTGACATGGCATGGCTGTTGGGCTAGATATACAAGCAGTACACAGGGGAAAGTACCCCAAATATACAGTTTATAATATCTAACCGTGAAATGGACACACTCTTGGAATTGTACATACAGGTATGCATCACATTATCTGGGCCTGTAGTATGGAATACCGGTGTTGTCTGCCAGAACACTTGCAGATCACAAAGGTGATAGGACTGATGTATTGGGAAACAGATGATGTACCTGCACATACCAGCATAACTGGAATGCTCCATGCATATCTGTGCATCAGATGCAAGTACTGTCCATAGCACACATGCACCCAGCTCACCCAAACACCACCCACAGGTACCTCTCTGGTCGTATCCCTGCTGTTGGGAATGGGTACAATATGACCCCCACTTGTATATGACAATAGTGAAAGAATGCAGCATGCAGTGCAGGTGTCCCATGCAGGTGTGTCCCTAGCTGTAGTAGCACCCTGCCAGCATCCAAACCACCTGATCAATACTGATAGAAAGTATTGGCATGAACACCTAGCACACCTACCCTGGCACCCCAGGGGAATATACTGTATGGTGGTCTGGGACTGTAGGACTGACAGAATGCAACAGCCTGCTACAGCTGGGCCACAACACCACCAAATGGACTACAGGCCTCTGCCAAAGGCCTGTGTCTCACACGTACTCCCAATGCATGTTATGTCATGGACACCCAAATAACAACATAACACACTCCACAACAGCCATATGCAAGGCCATGTCGACAAACCACAGTAACATGTCCACCATGTCCCACTGCATGAACTGTGGACCAACACCAAAACACAGCTGTGATGAGGTGATAACCTTAGGGAAAATATCAGAGAATGTATGCATAATGTATGGAAGAAGATAGAATAATAGAGGGGGGTGGGAGCATGGGCAGCATGGAATGTGCAAGGTCCAACATACAGCTGTGTGCACACACTATCCCTGGCTGCAAACACATAAATGGGTGGCTACAAACCTGCCCATACACCACAATAGGGGTAATATCCTAACTTATGACCCCTGCCTCTGGGTAACCTGTGTGAATCTGTACAGCTGTGAGGTATTGCCACAGAAAGATAAGGCCATACTGTCATGTCAATGGATGCACAGGTATGGGATTCTCTGCCAGCACTGTACCAAGGTGCTGAACCAGATACACAGACCCAGCAGCAAGTGTCTGCAGCTTCCCCTCCAAAATGGCATAGCTTTTAATGAATATGTAGGCGTTTGCCCATAATACTGGACATAGCTGCATTCACCCTTGTTCCCCAGGACATCACTGTGAGCAAGAATGTGCACCTGACACTACTTGAGGACATAAAACATCACAGTGTATAACAGTACACATGTCTGAATATCTCTGCTATCACCACTACCATGTAGCAGAAGCAGCACAGACACAATCACCTACAGTGCACACTATCCCTCACACAGTTTGACCTCATATTGCCATATGATCTACAGATACCCTGCAGAAACAGTTTGCTACCTGTAAGTGTAAAACACAAAGGTCTGCACTGGAGTACAAACTACCTGGAATGGATCCACACATTAAATACAGAAGGGCATACTGGGCATGCTCACACACTTAAAGAAATGAAGGTAATGTCAGGCATCAACATACTGAAAGGTCATACTGGGCATGCTCACACACTTAAACAAATAAAGCCCATGTCTGCAAACAACAGTGCACCATACATATCTGACAGTTGCAGATGTTAGTGCATACACTCCTCAGTATGCACCAGTCATGCTTTGCACACACATTGGATAGGAATATAGACATATATCCAAGGACAACACACTATTATATGCCAAAATTAGACATACATAGTTGTGTGGAAGAGACTGACTGTGACAAAGAGCCATCCATTATGAGGCCTGTCCCACCCAGCAAACAGCCAAATGGCTACAACCACATGATGTGTAAATGTCACTCACTGTAGAAATTAGCCACTGGTATTCATCAGCATTACAGACTGTGGTGCAAGTGCTAGCTGTGCTACATGACTGTACAAGGCAGTAGTCATGTAGCAGCTGTATACACCTACCTGCGGAATATAACCCTGCATGTCCCTGCATGTGGTGTGTCAACCTCTAGATGAATGGGTTATGCCCCATGCACACACACTGCCCTCCCCATAGCCCTACTATGACCAAGCCTGCTGATGTCTTCCACTTTGAAATACACCTTTGGGAATGGAGTACCCCAGTAATCTCTGTGGCATGTCCTAAAACTGTGTAATGCTGTAGTGTGATAAACTAGTTAGGTAGGCGTTCTAATCCTAGGCATGGCAAGTGTGTGTGTGTGTGTGTGTGCGTGTGTGCTTGTGTGTGTGTGTGTGTGTGTGTGTGTGTGTGTGTGTGTGTGTGTGTGTGTGTGTGTGTGTGTAGGGAGCAATGCTTTTTAGGCTAGTCACACTCACTACAATTCAAATGCCCTACTTTGGCAAGGCTGCTGATGTCATTCACTGCGAAATACACCTTTGGGAAAGGTGTAGCCCAGTAATCTCCATGGTGTGTCCTATAACTGTGTAATGCTGTAGTGTGATAAACTAATTAGGTAGGAGTTCTAACCCCAGACATGGCAAGTGTGTGTGTGTGTGTGTGTGTGTGTGTGTGTGTGTGTGTGTGTGTGTGTGTGTGTGTGTGTGTGTGTGTGTGTGTGTGTGTGTGTAGGTTTGTTTGTGTGTGTCTCTGTGTAGGGAGCAATGCTTTTTAGGCTAGTCACACTCACTACAATTCAAATGCCCTACTTTGGCAGGGCTGCTGATGTCATTCACTGTGAAATACACCTTTGGGAAAGGTGTAGCCAAGTAATCTCAATGGCGCATCCTATAACTGTGTAATGCTGTAGTGTGATAAACTAGTTAGGTAGGTGTTCGAATCCCAGACATGGCAAGTGTGTGTGTGTGTGTGTGTGTGTGTGTGTGTGTGTGTGTGTGTGTGTGTGTGTGTGTGTGTGTGTGTGTGTGTGTGTGAGTACTACAATTCAAATACCCTACTTTGGCAAGACTGCTGATGTCATTCACTGTGAAATACACCTTTGGGAAAGGTGTAGCCCAGTAATCTCCATGGCACGTCCTCTAACTATATAATGTTGTAGTCTGATAAACTAGTTAGGTAGGAGTTCTAATCCCAGACATGGCAAGTGTGTGTCTCTGTGTAGGGAGCAATGTTTTTAGGTTAGTCACACTCACTACAATTCAAATGCCCTACTTTGGCAGGGCTGCTGATGTCATTCACTGTGAAATACACCTTTGGGAAAGGTGTAGCCCAGTAATCTTCGTGGCGTGTCCTATAACTTTATAATGCTGTAGTGTGATAAACTAGTTAGGTAGGAGTTCTATTCCCAGACATGGCAACTGTGTGCGTTTGTGTGTCTCTGTCTGTGTAGGGAGCAATACTTTTTTAGGCTAGTCACACTCATTATAATTGAAATGCCCTACTTTGGTAAGGCTGCTGATGTCATTCACTGTGAAATATCTCTTTGGGAAAGGTGTAGCCCAGTAATCTCTGTGGCATGTCCTATGACTGTGTAATGCTATAGTGTGATAAACTAGTTAAGTAGGAGTTCTAATCTCAGACATGGCAACTGTGTGTTTGTGTGTGTGTGTGCCTCTGTCTGTGAAGGGAGCAGTGCTTTTTAGGCTAGTCACACTCACTACAATTCAAATGCCCTACTTTGGCAGGGCTGCTGATGTCATTCACTGTGAAATACACCTTTGGGGAAAGAGTACTCCAGTAATCTCTGTGGCACATCCTATAAATGTATAATGTTGTAGTGTAATAAACTAGTTGGGTAGGGGTTCTAATCCCAGACATGGCAGGTGTATGTGTGTATGTCTCTGTGTGTGACTGTGTTTGTCATTCGTATCCTGTGTGGAGGTGGCTGTGAGTGTGTAACAACTGGACCCATTGTGGAGTGGGTCTTGCAAATTTCTTATATGGTGGCCCTATTATATGTCACAATGTCCACCTTACAAGGATAACAGATGTGAAATAGCCAAGAGGCTGGGGTGGCAAACCATACCCATACATGTGACATCAAGGCCTGGCGAACAAAGTTAGCAACCCTTGTATTACACAGAGAACACTCTCAACCCATGTCTCATACACAAACACACTTGCCTAGGCAACAACTGCTATGCTGGTAGTACCCTGCATATTGCCCACAGATAGTGACCATGGTGTGATTGCAGTGGATGACAGACGGCATGGCACCTTGTCCATCAGTAAAATATGCACGTACATGCAGACAGTATGCCTTCACTATGCTCCCCACTGGACACCTGCAACACCTGTGGTGCCATCAAATGTGACTCACAAATTACATACCATGCCTTATACACATGCCCTGTATGGACAGATGCCACTGACACCAGGGAAAACCTGTATCATGCGATCAATGTAGATGCAGGGTCAATCTGCTGTCCATTACCTGTTCTCAGCACATGAGGCCAGGACAGGCACATCTGATTATAACATTCTGTGTACACAACATGGGCCAGACACCCCAGGTACAGTTCCACATGTCACTGTACATGCATGTAGGATGTGTGCACATCCCAGACACTGTCCATGGTATGGACTAAAGAACACATACATGGCAAGCATTGAACAACAATTGCCACACACAATCGTTACCCAGGTGACTGGATGGTGAATACAATACCCACCTGTGTGGGCCAATCCAGACACTACACCCTTGAGCCACACTGCAGAGCATTGTCATGTGGCCTGATGCCAAGGAATACCCTTCAGCTAGCCTTGTATAGCCTTCTGGCACAGTCAACCACTATGCACCTGTGCAGCAATGCATGCATGCATGTCAGTACTGGAACCCTGTGTCTGTGTGTGCGTGGTGTATGATGCTTTTGACCACATGCATACTCACTACAACCTCCATTGGCATACTGAAGCATGCTATCTGATGTCAGACACCTCCACATACCCTTTGCCCATATAACCGCCGGATAACCCCTGTGGTGCATGTGATACCTGCACAGTACTGTATTGTGGCAAACTAACTAATGAGGAAGTGTATTCCTGACCCTGCCAAGTATGTCAATGTGTGTGAGTCCCTGGGAAAGTGTGGGTGTGTTGACACTGACACCTGTTCATGTGGACAGGCACGTGTACTACACCTACCATATCGCTACCATATCACTGTTGCAGATGTCACTCGCCATCACATATACGTTTGGAGAGATATTCAACATGTAAGCTATGAGGCACATCCAATACCTGCATAGACATGTGATAGCAATACATAGTCAGGGGGTTGGCACCCTGTACTGGTAGGTGTGTGACACAAACATACTTAGGTTTTACTCTTCCACCCTCTCCCTGACTTATCAGTGCCTCTGTCTGCCTCTCTCTCTCTCTCCCTCTCTGGTGGATTTGGAGAACTACATCTGCTGTGCTTAAGCAGCTGCATGTGTTTAGTAAGTGATGCTCATGATCAGCTGATGGACTATGCATGAATTGCATCCCTCCTGTAGCTGATTGCATGTGAAACAGCTGTGGTAACATTCCCATAGCCAATTGCATTGAAACACACTCCAATATCTAGGAACATCATGTTGGTGTTGAGCGTTTTCATTCACTGTGTGCAGGACTATATCTGGTGTTTGGCAAACAGCATCACAGATGGATTAAGGTTTTACCTCTAACAACATACACTGTGGAAACAGACCAACACAAAGGAAGGGGATGTGCCTGCCATGACTACAGAATGTAAGTGTTGCTATTCTGCATTTGGAGTAATGTTGGTTTAACAGGGTGTGTGTGGATATGGCTGGTCTACATGTTTTAATACCTCTCATGACAGTGCTATGTTTCAACCCCCATCTGTAGGGTCCTCTGCAGACTGGGCAGTGTGTGTTGCCTTTTGTTTCTTGTATTACTCACAGAGCACCTATCTGTGAACTGCAGAAGCATAGTGTGAGGATTGCAGTCAGTACATGGTGACAGCCATGAGAGTTACTGACTTCATATCCCTCATAGGACATATGTCACAACAAACCCTGTTACAACAGTAAATGTATGAGGCTATCACAGCAACATGTCAATACTGGCCCTGTGTTTGTGCCTCCAGCCACAACTCTGTCAACCTTTGTACATATGTCATGCAGTAAGAGGTACATATGTTCTGTACACCATAATTTATTAACATCATATCTGATAATAAGCCAGTGAGATATCAGACTGCTACACATGTTATGTAAAGTAGGGGTTATATTTGAGGACATAACCTGGACATTCTGTGGTTGTGTGTACAGTACTGAGGTCTGTGTACTTATGGTAATTGTCGACAGTGTGTGTGTTGTGAATATATACCTTGGCCTATGTACAGACAGTGGTAGATGTCATTGTTCTTGGTCCTGTTCTATCTGATGTTACATGCTGCTCCACTGTATTTTACCCTATTGGCCTACATGTTTGTAGGGCCAAACACACACATGTCCCATACCACAGACAGGCATCGGACAACACTGTGTAGTGGCCCAGTATATGTAGGGTTAGTGTGTGAGTGGCACATATGAGGATGGTGTTGATCAGATAGTCCATATACTGTAATATTACGCTAGCTTACCATATGTGGCTGTACCAAAGAAATGTATCGATAGTACAGTATCGATATGTGGCTGTGGCTGTGTTCACATTGGTTGTGGCTATGCACTTTCACACAGGTGTCTGTTACTCTGTGCTGTGACATGCCTGTAGAGCCTGCTATATATGCAGGTACATGTGTATTCCCTCATAAGAAATGTAAGCCAGTGTTGTGGCACTCTGCCTGTAGCCTGCACAGTGCTTTGTTACATGCCTAGCAGCTTAGTGTACTTACCCAGTGTGATGTTATGTCCAGATACTTGCCAGATGTACTGCTGCCAGGCCACCATAACATCATGTATGCCAGATAAAGCAGTGGGATGCTGTACAGATGTATGTCACTAACTAGTGGGTAGTATGTGGCCCAATGCACCTCAGTACCAGTGGTTATTATGGGTCAGAACAGACAAGGGTGTGTGAATGCATAACCTATGGGGGTAAATGTATACCAGTATTTACGTGATATACCCATCTACATGGCTATTAACATCCACAATGTCAGGCTTGGTCCACATGTCTTGCACTAAGGGGATCTGTGTATACCTCTGGACTGACCAGTGTGTGTCAGACTGTCCATATTTATTGGCTATATCTCTGCTGTAGTCCACAGGATCATTGCTGTGCTAGCAGTGGTACTGTGCTATGATGTCCTTAGGATGTCTGTCTGTAGCCAATGGCGCACATGTTAAAAAGATGTGACCTCCCACACACAACATGTCTGTGAAAAAAAACCCTATTACAGTAGCAATAGTCTACATGTATATCTGCAATACATACCTGACATCCCCTTGCACTAAGAGGTTGGGACTATTGGGGCTGAGGTAGGGCTCCACTTCATGTTCAGGGCATATGGTGAACAGATATGTGTATATAATTATCCATATATCTATATAGACAGATATATACATATATGCATATCGACATACATAGATGGATATGTATATGTACATATATATATATATATATATAAACACTCAGATATATACACATATACAGATATAGATACATATGCACATATTCTTATAGATACCTACATATATATTGACAGTAATAGGTATATCAGAATAGATAAGTATGCACATATAGTTATAGATATCTACATATATATCTACATAAATAGGCATATCTGTACACATAGGATGTGCATACATATATAGCTATATATACATATATCTATATAGACATAGATATATATATATATATATATATATATATATATATATGTATATATATATATATATATATATATATATATATATATATATATATATATATGTACATACGAAGACATGTACACATGGCCATATATATGTTGCACTCTACAGATGTGTATATAGACATATGTATGAATATACATGTATATGTACATGCAGACATATATCAACCTATTATATGTATATATCCATATTCCTGTAATGTGTAAACCTCACAGTTGTGTAAATACACTCCCAGATGTATCTCACCGTATGTATCTGCTATGTGTACATTATGATAAAACAACATATGTGATGCAACAGTCATATTAATAGCAAGTACTACACAATTGTGGAAGTAAAGGCAATTGTTCAATACTAATCATTATGTGTATTGACAGATATATTGGAAAAACAACAGCTGTCTTCACAGTGGTCATGACATAGTGGTTAAGTGTTGTGACTATAGTGTACAAGGTCCTGGGTTCAAGACCTGTAAGGGCTGTTCATTTTGTTGCTGGGCAGAACAAGGGCTGTCAGATACAGAGTGGCGAAAGCAGTGTTGAGCAGCTGTAAGTGAGTTTGCATGAAGCTAAGCGGTGCTAAGCGACAGGTAAATGTTTGGGTGCTTACACAGTGTAGGCTTCGCTTACCAGTGTGCAAATCAGCTTAGCTGTTATATTGCAGCAATGTTGATACCTGCTAAGCGTGGCTTAGCCCTGGTAACCAGTTCACACCACCCAGTCTGATAACATAGCAGGGTAATGACATCTGTAATAAGTGTATCTAATGCCATGTACAATACATGCGCCTATGTGCTGTCATTACAATAGCAAGGGTTGTGAGTGTCATGTGTGTGGCACAAATGTATTTGAGGGCCTATACAGCACTGTTATCCATGTGAATGTGTTACATACAGGGGTAGTAGCCCAGGGTACGTGCTGTCACACTGGCATGTAGTGTATCATAGCAGTACTACTGTTGACAGTGCTTACCCAGGCAAGAGTAGAGTGCAAAATGTAGTACTGACAATAGGCACACCTGCAGATATAGCTGGACTCTGAGGCCTCCCTATTTTATCCTTGATGTTTGAGCTGTGTCACAGTATATAACCCCTACTGGGTAATGATCCGACATCTGGAATGTAACTGTAGACTACCGTCTGTACAGCACATGTTAGTGAGGGCTTCTGACATGTAGTTATGTCATACATATTGTTGTCAAACATCTATCTGTCAATACATTCATCCTACTGCATAGCTACTTGCCAAGCTGATGACTGGCAGTCCCTGTACAGATGTGCAGATGGCAGGTATCCAGCTGGGATATGTACAGGCAACCTAAGCTTGATTGACACTGACAAGTCTGCCCAGCTGTGTAAGAACTGGCACATATAGGAGATAACAGCCTGTATGCACCACATGCCACAGGTACCTCCACTACACTACCACAGTCAACAGAACATGCTTGGGTACAGGTCTCCATCACATACACTAACCATGTATTGTAATGCATGTTGCATACATGTCAACTTGATCACCTCAGTGGCCATGTGCAGAAGGCACCTGGAGGATTGGCTGATGCATGTTACTCACACCCTGAAGGCAACCACAGTAGTGTCTTTCGATATATTGCCTGCTGCCACATGGCAGGTGGCAGGATACCACTGTACACACAACAAAAAGACAGCTTCGGACCCACCAATAAGTGCTTCACCACTTGTCAGCAAGAAACGGATTTATTGCAGCAATATAAAAACTGATAACTATAATAAAATATATATATATATATATATATATATATATATATATATATATATATATATATATATAAACAGACAAACAGATATAAACAGATATAAATGTGTAACTAATAATACTACTTAAAACTCAATAGTACTGCATTTGAAAATCACACCCACTAACTACAAATTGCATAAATGTATGATATATATATCTGTTTATATCTGTTTGTCTGTATATATATATATATTTTTTATATTTATATTTTTTCACATTCATATTTGTTGCTTCATATATATATTACATGTCCTATTACAGCATTTATTGAAACAATAAGCTGAAGCCGTTTTTACGGCTTTAAATAGCAGTATAAAGGACATTGCCACTTTAAATGTATTTAATGTTTTAAGCAATTTTTGATGCCAAAATCAGTATATGGGGATGAAGTTGTGTACTATGATTTGTTCTGATGAAGCCCAAATGCTTTGGGTGAAAGCGCTTAACTTGTTTTCAGTTATATTATAGTTATCAGTTTTTATATTGTTGCAATAAATCTGTTTCTTGCTGACAAGTAGTGAAGCACTTATTGGTGGGTCCGAAGCTGTCTTGTTGCTCTGGCTTGTATCCGAATTGGATTTATACTGTACACACAACCCCTACACAACCCACCTCTCCTTGGACAATAGCTAGGTACACAGCTATGACTATCTGCAGTGATGCACCCCAGTATTGACACGGGTAAATGTGCATGACTGAGTATAGCAGTGTCTGTATGTTAGCACACCTGTACTTGGGAATTCCATCAGGGCCTTCACAACCACCACAACACCCATTGCCATAGTCAGTTGTGGCTGCTGCTGTATGGGACATTACAAGTACCCTGTTAAGCTCCTCTCCATACTGGCTACACAAGCCTTGCAGTACCAGCACAACAGTGTTGTACAAATGGGTTGATAGGCATGGGGCACCCATTGTGTTCTGGCAAGTGTGTGTATATGTGCATGTTCGTATATCTGTAGGGTACAGCATTCTGAGGCCACATACTCCTATTACAATACCCATTGCCACACAGTAGTACAGATAGTGTTGTTGCTACCCATAGGTGAGGCATGACAATGCAACACACTACTATGTGTGTGGCATGTGCATTAGATGCATATCACTGGAGTACAACTGTTGGGATATACAATGGGTTGTATCGCTGTCGTGGCCAATGTGTGATGGTGGGTATGTCAGAGTGTCATCATGGGTTTCAGGGAGTACAATATCCAGTGGGGGATGTAGGTGCTGTGTGCACTGTCATTACACCATGGTACACCCAGTAAATGTCCTATGTACCACATTATGGTTGCCACTGTCACCATCAACCAGACAGGTAACTGATTCCACAATCCAGGCCAGTTATGCATATATTATGTGCAGCCTACCTGTAACACATTGGACACATGGTCAAGTTAGTTAGCAGCGATAGGCCCAGGTCTCTCGGATGTGTGTCTGCCTGTTATGTGTCTGTTAATGTGTATATGAAGGTATGTCACACTATGTATTGTCCATATACACCCATTACATCCCCCATACACATACTGTACATGTCTGGGGATGTTCTGCATGTAACATGTGACCTGGAACACACCTCACCCTAAACTCTGTGTGGTGTGTGCACTGAAAGCCACACACTTTAGTATGACTACATACCTAGGTAAGGGTCTAGTCCCAGTGTTGCCAAGTAAGAGTGTACGTGAATGTGGATGGGTCTACATCAGGTTGCAGATTATACACATCCCGGCGGTTCACCTGTCCTTGTGGCACAGTCAATGACTGTTATACAAACCTGTGCCATGTGTTCAACTGTACCCCAAATATGTCACAGACATGGTGTCACCACAGTGCCATACCCCATTGTGAAATGTGACTGCAGACTTTCCTCTTGCTGACACATGTACACCTACAACATAAATGGATAACATCATAGAGACCACAATCAACCAGTATTAATAACAGATATAATGCATCATTCCTGGACAGCTACACTACCTGACATATATGCATTACACTTTACTCCTTACAACATGTTACACTGCAGTACTGTGGTACACTGTAGTACAGTCACTGTGGGCATCAGAACCATATTAGTCTGTCCCTGCATTGATGGTATGGATGACAGGGATGTGGCACAGGTATCATCATATGCCCAAGGTGTGTTGTTGGTTTGCCAGAGGCCGAGAGTGGGCCATACATTTGGCACCATGTGTGTGGGTGAGGGGTGTAATGAGATGAACTGGGCATGGTGATGTGGTGTGTGTAGGTATGGGGTTGCCCTAGGTGCATTTGTATAGTGTGTGGGTATGCATGCACACAGTTATGCCATGTGGCTGCCCTACACAGGTGTTTATGGACAGCTGCAGACCATACCTGGCAGGGTGTGCAGTTCACTGTCTCTGGCCATGGACACTTGGACTGTGTCTGCCAAGGGTTCCATGGGCATGTCCAGGTAGAGGCCTCGATGTGCTACTCTCACCTGATGATGACAAATGTCTGCTGGAACCAGGTCCCTCCTGGGACTGGCCAAGACCACGTGCTCATGGCCTGCTGTGGTGTGGTGTGGACAGTACCCCACCACAGTGCTGGGGCTGGTACTGCCATTATGGAAGCCCCTTGGTGTCCTAACACATCCACTTTGACTGCCAGCTGCTGGTGTTGCTGGCCTATGTCCACACTGCCGTCGCCACACTCCCACCACATGTTCAAGCACGGACAGACCACGGTTGATGAGGGCCATCATCTCACCAGACTGTCTTTCCATGAGCTTAGTTAATGCATGGATGGCACCAGACAGTTCACTGGAATTGTCACTTGCAGATGTAAGAGCAGCCCTCTGCAGCCTTAGGCCCTGTCTGGAGTAATGTTCCATAGGTGCCTGCGCCATCATGACAGCCTGAAACATATGCCTGCTGGTACCAACTGTGTTGCGTCTGCCAGGGGCATGATGACCAGCGGACTTACCATGAGCACCCTGGGACATCTGCCTATGTGGTGTCCTGCTGGACATCCAGCTATGGTTGCTGCAACCAGACACAGTAGGCATGGTTACCACACCTTCCTGTGCACTGCCACCAAACGCCAGCTGTCCCTCTGGTATAGCCACTGATGATGGGGTATGTTTAGGCACTGAAACTGTGTGCGGGGTTGGGGTGGCTAAAGGGAGATGTCAAATGATGGTGCTGTTTTGGCCATTGACAACCCCACCTGTGCCTCAACAGTATTATCATCATCATCAGTGTCTCTATGGACACCAACATCAGATTGCATGCAGGAGGGACCCTGACCCACCTCGCCTGTACAGCATTGCATAACAGTACACACACACACACACACACACACACACACACACACACACACACACACACACACACACACACACACACACACCACCTTAATACCTACCTGTCTGTGACTTTACAAACAGTCCCACATATATTCCCGTGCATTCCCCATCCTGCATCACACTTGGTTACATACACTCATTGATACCACTCATTAACGTATCAGTCCTATAAATGCCTAGACAAGATCTGTTCCTAGACAAGACCTGTTACTCCATTACCTGCCTGACCTGTGTGGAGTGGTTTTACATGGCTTCACTGCTGTCATTCAGTGTTCACCCTGTGTATGTCCGGACATCATGAGCATGACCCCTATATTTGGGGGCTACTATGTTCGCTCCATAATATCACGCACTGGAGTGTCATGTATATTTATTGCTCAGTACATGCCAGATATGTGCTCAATCAGCCTATCATGTGACAAATGTAATATATGGATACACTCCCTGGTGTTGACTAGTAATTCCCTAATGCATTTGTAGTGCTGCATACGTGGGTTGTCGGTCACCTCTCTGCTAAATGCGATATTAAGGGTATACCTGGTGTCTACCTTCCCTCTCAATGCCTGTTCCATGCTACAGACCTTATTATATTATCAGCTGTCCTGTGATTACATACATGACAAGTATTCCTGGTATGTAATGTGGCAGTCCATGTCCATGTACTGCACGTTCCCAAAGGGAGGTGCTGCTGTATGAAAAACCACACAATCCCACATTTGCATACATGGCCACCCACACAAACACACACACACATGCACACGCGCATCCTACATGCATCAACCTCCATCCACTTCACCAGAGTGACCCAACAGACAAACTAACTACCCACCAGGATGCACACACACACATGCAAGTGAGGTTGCACAATGATAGTACACACAGTCCTCCTATTACTCATTTGTTAACATGCATAACATATGGTACACAACAGCATGCAGTGCAGCTATAGTCTATCCATGCTAGTAACAGTATACATGTGTGTGTGATGCATGTGCTGTGTCAAAGGTGATGCCCCTTCCTCTGGATACCACTGCACCCATATACACAATATTGCCGTGCACCTGATCTGCATCCTGCCATGTACTGTGCACAACACCTCACAGGTGTACAACCCATTGCTGAATGTGTAGTACTGTGTTAGTTATGTCAGCTTTAGTGCTCACAGTCCCTATGTTTTTCAGCAGCACATACCTGGGATGATATGTGGATACATGTCATTTGTGAATGCCTGATGTCTGATTTATAGCTCTCAACATCAGTGGACCATGTATGACCAATTCAATACTATGACACTGACAACCATCAGAGTATACCGTGGCTATGGGGGGTGTACACACCCTTATTGATATGCGCACCCGTCCTTGATCTGCCATGGGACCACATCACGGCATATATTAAACGTACATGAGCCCGATATGCGACATATGTCTTGTACTTTAGCATACAGTGCCTGCAGATTGTGTTACGTGTGCAGATGCTGACCGCGATGCATACACTCCATATGGTCATATGTGTGCACACCCTTATCATGACTGTTTGTTGCACCTATTGTTATGTGTACTACATCAGTCACTACTCCTGGCAGGGGTATACTAGCATTGGCCATCTGCATTTGCCAGTGTATGTTCAGTCTGCCCTACACATGTTCCCCTAATCTGCATGATTGCAAGGTTTACTCATGTGCACATCCCTTGGTGTTCACACACTGCCATCACTATTGCTGTGGGGGTAGGGTTGCATCTGCTACATTTCCTGAACCTATGTGCAGATACAGCCATTCTTAGCATCCTTAGGATCCCTGCTGCAGTGCACTGGTGTGTCATGCTGACACCCCCCCACATACAGCCTTTTTGCAGATGCTTGACAAGTAAGGTCTACACATGTGTGTCAGTTTGCAGTGTCCCATACACTGAATACCATATGTTACAGCCTAGTGCCAGCTGATAATATGGACCACAGTAACACGGTATGCCACAGTGCAACTCTGCAACAATTGCTATTGTCCTACAGGTATATACACTGGTGCTGCACTGTATAAGGGTGTTGTTCCAAACATGTCCCTACTGTAGGCCATGTCTCCCACCATTATGTTACTCCCTGTGGACACATTCCCCAATGACAGGATGTTAGCTATCTTGCAGGTGTCTCACATACTCTTCCAATACCCCATCATAGTCACCACTGTGATGTCGTGCATTTAACAGCAACAATACATGTACATGTACAGCATGCATTCTAGGTAGGTGTGTTAGATGTGTGCATGGAATATACCATAGTCATTACATGCTTGATGTATTGTCAAGCATCTACAAAACCATACTCACCAGCTACAGGCTGCTGCCTTGGTGCTATACCGGAGGGACCTACATAAGAGGGTGAGAGATGCAAAGTCAGTGGCCACACCTGTGCCATTGCTACAGGGTGGGTGCAGCATTACAATACATCAAAAGTACCTGTCCACAATACTACCCCATATGCACATCTGTTTATCATTACTATGCAGCAACAAACTATATCTATGACATGTCAGATATGCATGATCTACCTGTACAGATGCAGATGCATATGCAAAAGTGGTCTACTGATGTGCCCTGTGGCCTTACCTGCACTCTCCTCAGCCGGTGTGTGGGTAGCATCCACCTCCACAAAGGTGTCCAGCAGTTGGTGGCTATGTGGACAGGCAGGTGCCCCGAGGCTGGCTAGGAGCTCCTCCACATGTGTCAGGGGAGATGGATGGCATGGCCCACCCCTGTTGTGAGGTGATCCCCCTGGACTGCAGCAGCACGGTGACATGCATTGCGAAGCAGGTCAGAACAATGATGTCGGACCTGCTCATAATTGAGGTTGTACAGTCCGATATCATTGACTCTGTGGATTAGGTCATTCCACAGGGCGGGCCGCTCCTGCTGATCATGGGCGGCCCAGCCAAACAAGACAGGGTATTAGGTGGTTTACCACAATGTTGTTCTCAGCAGCTAAGTAAGCTGGAAGCCTTCCATGGGGCATCTTGCCTGAAAGACATAAAGATGGACACAGGTGTGTGCAAGTCATGCAGCAAGGTTACCACAGTTCTTAATACACATCACTGTCACCCCCCCACCATATCAGTGATAACAAACTGTACACATAACTCAATAGGTATGGCTACAGCTTACGTACCAGTGGTGCAGATATTGTACTATAGCACACTCTGTGCACTGTGTTTGTAGCCATGTTCCCTGTGTGGACACTGTCATTGCTGGCCTGTTACAGACTATTCACCTGCATGCCATTGTCAGGGCCACTATAGTTCCATATATGCCTGTGGTATGCTTGCTATGTGGTTGCTGCACATCTGACATTCTTTGTTATTGGGGATATCTATGCATGCTGGATTGTGTAGACTATTACTACCTCCATATGTTCTATAACAGTGACACAATAGCATGTATATGTACTATTGGACAGCAGAACCACCTCTCCAAACTCATCTGCCCATGTTATGAGACCACATCACATGTGTGATCCACCCTGGGGCCTCCTCATGTACTGGTCCAGCAATACCTTCAGGTGGAACCAACTCAGGGGATGTTGTTTCCCCCCCTGGGGGCACACACAGACATGATCTTGTCCCCCATGGTCAGGTCCAAGATCTGTTCCATAATGGGCTCCACAGACACATGTGGGATGTGCTACATCACCTTGAGGCACCCAGTGCACATTCACAGGGTCCACATGCTCCTCCTGCTCAGCCTCCAGAACAGGCACCTCCGGGACATGGACTGATGTTGTGAGTAGCAGTGGTTGGGAGGCTTGTTCCCATTGTGTCCATATCGTAGCCCATGGGGCATCCACATCACAGACCACACACACCATCTAGGGTGTTTACCCACAAACCCCTACATCACGAGATGGGTTGCCAACTGGCTTACAGACAGAACTCACACGGTAAGAATAGCGGGCTCCAGGTCCGACTCTAAATCAGTCACAAGTGGTGTCCCACAAGGCTCGGTCCTGGGACCCCTACTGTTCAGCATATACTTCTCAGAGGTACAGGCAAACGCAGGAGGACTATGGCTAACCACGTTCGCCGATGACTGCAAACTGGGAGCCATAATTGACTAACTGGCTGACACAGACATTCTCCAAAAGGGCCTTACTGAGACGGACACCTGGTGTCAAAGTCATGGTCTCAAGCTAAATGCCAAAAAATGCATAGTCATCCCGTTTGGGAAAAACAAAACATCCATGAATTACCACATAGGTGGCAGCCCCCTTAATACAGAAGAGGTAATAAGAGATCTGGGGACCCAGGTAGATAGTAATCTCTCCTTTGACAATCATATTGCCAAAGTAGTTAGGAAATCCTTCTATGTAGCCCATCTAATTACTAAAGGGTTCGCATCTAGAAATAAAGAGGTTATAGTGCCGCTCTACTCGTCACTCATCAGACCCATCATAGAGTACAATGCCCGTTTGGAATGTACCTCACAAGACACTTACAATGGCTGGAAAGACCACAAAAGTACCTCACCAAGAGGATTACTGGTCTCAAACATATGTCCTATGCAGCCCGACTGGAAAAACTCCAGCTGTACTCAGTGGCATATCGCTTACTCAGAGGTGATCTCTGCCTGACTTACAGAGCCATGTCCAACTCAGAATTGATGGACATGCTCCACCTAAATAAAATCTAAGTCACTGAGAGCCACTCGCTCTAGTGAGCTAAACCTCACCACAACAATAAATAGAACATGCTGGAGGGATAGATTCCTGTCACAGAGACTCCCCATGCTTTGCAACAAATTCATAACTACATTAGGCAGAGCCCTTCACTAACACTCTTCAATAGAAACCTTGTCGAGTGGATGGGTAACAGAAAATATACCCCTGGGATCACTTCATTGGCTCTTCTTGACAGAGCCTCAGTTAATTAATCAATGGGGCAGCAAAAGCTGACACACTCTGGCTAGGCTTATAAATGCCCTTCGGCAGATAGCCTAGTACCTACCTATGAACCTATGTGTCACATCCCACCCCTGTAGGCTGTCCTCTATATCTACCAACCCTGACCAACTCCACAACTATACTTGTCATACTTCCCCATATTCCCATTCCATACTTCACAGACAAGGGCAATGTGGTCCCAACAAGAGGTTCATATGTGACATACCGTCCATGTTGCACACACTGACAGCTGTGGATATCTGTGTGTATTGCTATGTGTGCTGTTCCCTTGCACTTAGTATGCAGCACTGTGGTGATAATATAGGGGACATGTATTTACATACATGTATGTTTGTGTGTGCGTTTGTATACATGTAAATGTGCATATAGGTATATATCTATATATGTGTAGATATATCTAATGTATATATGTGTTTATATATATGTCTAAACATGGGTATCTGTGTATTTGTGGACATACATGTATATATATATATATATATATATATATATATATATATATATATATATATATATATATACACACATATGCATACCTATATATGGGTTACATTCAGACATCAGGTCCACAATCTCACAACACCTTCCTGCACAGCTGCACTGTTCTGCCTTGCTACAACACAGACAGGTGCCACATATGGGCACAGCCTGACATTAGGGGGGTATATGTAGGGCCAGATTGCAGCTAACCCTATTACACACCTTTGGCATTCCTGCATGCTACAATACAGGTTAACCTGAGTATCCTGAAAGAGGTGGGCTGTGGAACCCAAGTGTCCATCATTATGGCATTACTTCCACCACCAGCTATTGGCCACAGTAATATACATACTTCCCATTATACAATATGCACTATGATGGCTTACATCTTGTCAGTCAGTGCTACTCTGCACGGTTGATGGGTATGGCCCACTACCCACAGGGACAGACTCTATTGTCCTTAGCAGTTGCTCAGCTGAACATCATTACAACACCTGTTGGCAAATATAAATCATTCCACATCATCTATCCCATTATTGTGGACCAAGTACTACAGTCAGTTACATGCATATATGCTTCACATACCTGTTCTGGGAATAAAGTCTCTTCTGGAGAGTTTGCTGGATGTTTTTTTTTTATTTGTTTGTTTTTGCCTTTCAATCACTCTCTCTCTCACTCTCTCTCTCTCGGTTTCCCTCCATTAAATGGATTGAGTTGCTTTGAATAGATTGCGGCATGGATTTTGTAAGTGATGCACATGATCAGATGATGGCCTCTGCACCAATCAGTGTTCTCCACTTGCTACCTGCATGCAACATGCTGTGTAGTACTTCCAATTACCACTGTCATGGCAACAAACTACTATAAATCACTACATCATGTGGGCGTGGTCCCTTTACCTTTCCTGTATGGTGGACATCCTTCCTGTGTGTGGGCAGCAGTGTTACAGACAGCAGGTAGCAATACCTCTTACAAGAGAACCTGCACATTCAGGCCAGCTACATATTTGTAGGGAGTTCCAGAACTATAGACAGAGTGTGAGTAGTGTTGTTGTATGCATTGTATAGCAGCAGTGTTACAGGGTTTGTGTGTACATACTAGTTTAACTTGGAATACAGTCTGTCTGCATAGCTCTCCACTGTGGACCTATCAACTTGATGGCCAATGGTGCACCTATTATGTTTTGTCTGCACACCACACAGGTCTTGTGTCAGATATATCACTGGCAGTGTGTGTGTTGAGTGCTATCAGTACATGGCTACATCCATGTCTATTTCTAACGTCATATTCCTGACTAAGGGTATGTTGCAGACTATTCTGTAACACCAGCAACTTGCTTAGTGTATGACAACAGTATTTCACATATGGGCCAGTGTTCCAGCCTCTGTCCTCCACCTACATACCAGGCTTTGTACATATGACATGCTGTCAGGGGTTGTTATGTAGTTGGCTGTGAGTATGTCATGCTGCCATTCCTGCCATCAGTACACTGCTGTTGTGGCCTCCACACATATTATGGGGATGGGTCCATATATGTGTGGGCTTCATCTACACAATACATGTGTGCCCTTATTCGTTCCAGAGGCCAGTTTATGTAGTGGTATATGGTCCTGTATTATTTAGTCTATGGGGGGTGCACCATAACTAACCTAGGCTGTTACAACATGTGGGGGTATCAGGGATAAGCTGCCTTAAGATATCTGGATATACATTACCATACAATTCACCTTGGGTAAATTCAGGCTTACTGCTTCCTGCAATACAGACTGTCCTGTTTGTCAGTGTGATTGTGATGGCGTCAGTTATGCATTGTTATGTAACAGATACATCTAATTGTGTCAACTGAGGTCTTTACCCCCTAGGGACTGTGTACAGAGTGTAGTTAGAGGCTGCTGGACTATACATCTGCATTACTTACTGTTGATTGAATGTTATCCTGTGGCCCAGTCTGTTTTTAGTATTGTACTGCTTGAAGGCCACGGCCTGGACAGCAACATATGTCAACCTTTCCAGACTACTGTATTAATATAACTGTTTCAAAGTTGCATTACTCTGTTTATATGTATGTCAGAGTCTAAACAGCTATATGACATGGCATATACAACTGCAATAGTACACAAATAAAGCTTTCCCATGTAGGCAAACCTGTGTGTGGTGTTATATCCTTTGACCTATCCTTGGGTATATGTTGCAGGCAACAATTGTCATTTGTATGGGTGGCTCATACAGTGTCCAGTTGGTAAGGTGGCAACTGTAGACATAGTGGCTGTTCCGTATTGTGTGCACCTTCTACATATGTATCTTTCTATACAGATCTCTGTGTGTGTATGTATAGTTACATATATAACTATATATATATATATATATATATATATATATATATATATATATATATGTATGTATCAGCATATATGTGTCTGTGTATATGTATCTTAGGAATGTTGCTTGCTTCCACATTGTACATTCCCTATGGTAGCCAGACTGTACCATATGATATGTTACTGATACCAGCCTGACATCATTCAGGTGGGATGGAGTACTGTTAACATCTTGTGCCCATGTTGTGTCAGGTCCTGGTTATGGGATTTGCAACAGTTGGTATTGTATTGCAGTGCAGATGTGTTTGGCTTTGGGGGGGGAATACCTATACGTACAAGACGTATGTTGTTTGGGCCCCCTCATCCCCATTAACGGTGCATGTGGACATATATGCTTATGTTATGTTCTCTTTTATATATATAGATATATGTCTGTATATACCTATATAGATATATATTTATGCTTACATATATATATATATATATATATATATATACATATAGATGTAGACATATATATCTATAGATGTATGCATATGTATTATATATGTTTATGTTTATATATATATATATATATATATATATATATATATATATATATATCTACAAATATAGATATGTTATATCTATTTATATATAAATATATATATCTACACACACACACACACACACACACACACACACACACACACACACACACACAGATCTACATGTTTAAATACATTTCCTGTACTGTTGAATGACTGGGCTGGATGATATGTTTGTGAAAACATCAGGGTTAAGTATATCTGACATGGCTTAGTGGTAAATCAATTTGGCTATGGTCTGCAGGGTCCAGGGTTCGAGCCTTGTAAAGGTTGTTAATCTTGTTGCTAAGCAGAACAAGGGCTGTTGGATACAGAGTGATTAAGGCACTTTTAAGCAGTTGTAAGCGGGTTTGCGCAGAGGTAAGCACTGCTAACTTCCGGTTACAGTTTCTCAAACTCAGTTAGCTTCTAATTGCTTAACCTGTGTAGGCATTGCTTACCCAGTGCAAACAAGTTTAAACAAGCTTACTGATGCTTAAAAGTGCTATATGGATATTGCTGTATATCTCTTATCTGATTTCTGTGAATAATTCTCCTGTGGTTTTATGTTCTGACCTTGTATTACATCACTCTTATACAGGATTTCCTAGACAGTTATATTATGTAGCAGAGTGTGGGTGACAGTGATGAGTAATACCTTATTATTCAGAGCAACTGCAACACTAACAATGCCATGCAATACCAAAGTAAACAGTACCAGTACAGGGTATCACTCTTTTATTTCTGGGCACAGTGTTCATATCTGACGGACCTGTGGGAGCAATGTTTGTTAGCACTACCTGACTGTTGCCACACAAAGTACCAGTTTTACATTAGTATTGTGCAGTTACATCTCACTCTGTTACTGTACACACTCTGATCACAGTTTGGCAACATGGGGGTGTAGATGGGACATACTTGGCTTATTACTCTCATAACAGTTTAGGGAGTTGCTAGAGTAACAGGTTTGTTATAGATGTGTGACAATCAGTTGTATTTCTTCTTTGCAGCCTATACATCTGGGGTCATTCCACTGATTTCCCGGGGGAACACAGTGACAGGCAGCAGATATGGGCCAATTTACTGGACATTCTGGACATATCTGTACAGTTTTGGGGTATGATTCTGTATACAGACTACTACCACTCCCGGGATTTGAACCATGGCTGTGTGTGCAAAAATACAAACAGTTCACATCTCAGTTGTGTGTGCTATTTGGATTTTGTTGTCCATCTTTTCACTGTTTTCTGTCTTTGTCTCTCCCAGTTGTACTAGCTGACCTCTGGGGACTACACCACTCATATACAGACATTCCTACACATTTTATATTTATGTTGCACAGTGTGGGTAACAGTGCTTAATACAACAGTACTATTAAGTGATTGCAATTCTACATTACCATATGATACCAGAGTAAATACATGCAGTACAGCAGTTAGAACTTCATTGTTAGGCTATTATGCTTTTATTTACATACAACCTATATGAGGCTCTTCCTGCCATATTCTCTGGTGTATGCAGTACTTGCCTTAAACAATACAGCTTTTCTACAGGCAATTGACTTACTAATACAGTTAGATTTATTTCCTATGACAGTGCATGCAAGAGTATTACTAACCTGCCTTGTGTCGCAACCTCTCCAAGCAACAGCCATGAGCCTCCTGGTTCACAGCCTGCTCACTTGCCGCTGTGAAGGACATAAGAGGAATATTTAGCCATACATATCCATAATATACATGACCTGGCAATTATTAAACAGGTAGTGGAGTGATACTTACACACTACTGGGACCTGCCCTGTCCTCCTTGCTTCTTGGATACACTGATCTTCAGGTCAGCATAGTGATGCCTGATCTGCTCACCAGTTCGGGGTATGCCAGTGGCACTGGTGAAGTCACGGGCGAGATGGTCCCAGGCTTCCGCTTTATATTGGGAACCCTGGTACTGACCCTGCAGCAGTCTCTGCTCATGCTCTTTGACAAAGAGTCCTGCCATGACTCTGGACTCCTGGATGCCCCAGCACTTCACCCAGAAGTGCACTCCCTCTCCCATTCCTGACATGGTACCTGCAAGGGGAAGCTACAACCAGTTATGAGATATATTCCCATCTGTTGAATTTAAGTAGGGCCGATGTCCCATACCTTACCGTGATTGGATGGTTTTGAAAAAGCTAAGCTATGGGAAAACCTGCTTACCTAAGGTTGGCATTGTTTAAAGGGGTATACCACTGGGCAAATTGGGTTAGCTGGCCTACACATTGTTTACACCTACTAAGCTGGCCCGTGCAATGCTTAGCATTGCTTAATATTTACTTTGTATTATATTTGCTTTTTGGCATTGATTTATTATTCATTACATGTTATATATATGTCTGATATCCATGATTCATGTGTACATACACTGTATGGGGTCCTTGTGTTTAATAGGAGATGTCAACACTCTAGTGCAATTACACCTCACATCTGGGCTTACTTCAGTACTCCAGTTCACATACTTATGTTATGTAGTAGGTGTATATAGATTCCTTTCATGTTCAGTTTGGTTTTACTATAGTGAGGATTAGTTTGGTGATACCTCAGTCATATGTACTGCTGTGATGGCTTAGTGGTTAACTTCTGTGACTATAGTGTATAGGGTCCTGGGTTCAAGACCTGCAAAGACTGTTTTTTTTTTTTTTTTTTTTTTTGCTGGGCAGAACAGCGGCTGTTGGATACAGAGTGATTAAGGCACTTTTGAGCACTTGTAAGTGGGTTTGCATGAGGGTAAGCAATGCTAACCTTCAGTTAAATATGCTTACAGAGAGTTAGTTTCAATATTGTTTAACCTGTGTGTGCATTGCTTACCCCCATGCAAATGGGCTTAAACCCACTTACTAGCGTTTACATATGCTAACTCCCACTTACTACTGCTTAATAGTGCTTATATTTGCTTACTAGTGCTTACTCCCACTTACCATTGCACTAATTTAGATAGTAATGTCTAATGGTTCTTGGGAAAATGGGGGATTTGGAAGCTGTATGGAGTTATCATTCATTACACATTTTACCTTCCATTTGTATCCCTGATTCCTGTGTATGGGGCACATGTATTATCTGTGGACTTTGCAACATTATGACACTGACTTCTGCATTTAATGCAGTACTCCATTTCACAAATATATGTTATGTAGTAGGTTATGCAACTAAAATATTGGTCATAAAGTGATTTGGCATGGAAAATGGAATGTACTGCAGTGGAACTCGAGCCAGGAATGATTGCTTGTAAGGCGAAAGCTCTGACCACTACACTATTGCTGTACTGCTTCATTTGCATATATCTTGCTTTTTTTCCTCTTCTGACATTTAAGCTGCATTAACTGTAGCTAAGCGATGGGCAAACCTGCTAACCTATGGTTAAATTTAATCTGTTTCATAAAAAAAATATATATATATCTTAATAGTGTTTGTTTTCACTATTGCTCTTTTACATGTGGGGGGATGTAGATGGGGGTATGCGTACACCTATGAGCGGTCTTGCTCATTCTTTTAGGACTTGTCTGCTGTTCTTCATTGCAGGGGTGTGTATATTCTGAGAGCTCTGCTCTCAGACAGACTCCCTGCACTCTTATATGCTCCATGTAAGATTAGGAGCTCAGGCAATGCTCCTTCATTAATATGCATGGCGCGCTGCCTTCCTGCTCCTAAACGGCCGATTCCATGCAGGACTATGCTAGTCCTGCACAGAAAAATAGTAAATCCGGGGGCTTGTTTTGCAGGTAATTTGGAGCATTGACTTGTTCCTTCTGGTATCCTCTCTCTTCTTTTTCTCTCTTGCTGAATCAGTTGTCCCAGACAGGACTGGGATATGTGCATGTATGTAGAATGATGCAGTTGTACTTTCTTGCAGGTCATTACTTTTCACCAGTGTTGGCTGCATGAATAAGCTTACCACTACTTGCTGAGGAACCATGCTGCTCTTTTTCTTAGTGGGGCATACATCTGCCAGGCATCCATATTTAACCCTCTTGCACTAATATTGGTATAATTTGAAGTATGCATTATGGCATGAGGGTCAATAAAAACTACTCATTAATCTCGAGATGTCTGCATTTATTTTAATTTTAATTTTAATTGATAACTCATTCAATGTTTTTTTTTTCCTTTATGTAGTTGTTGTGTATGAAATGTTGTTTGAACAAATATGAAACTTTTTTTTTAACCATTATCCAGTCATTTAAATGTTGCTCTGGATATGTATGGCAATATTAGTAACTCAGCAACTATGAATTTATGCATCTTGTTTAGGTTTTCCTAAGTTTTATTTTTTTTTGCTCACTTACCCATTATTACATTTAAACTATAGAAATAAAATAATGATGTTAGTTTTGCTCCTCTAATATGGAAATCAGTTCATGAATGAAATTAAGTAATAAAATAAATATAGCCTGAACCATTGACTACCAGTTCTATAAGACCAGCCTGCAAAAACTGAATTCCTAAATTTTAATATTAGAAAGAAAATTTACCTAAACAAGTATAAATTATTTCTTTCAGCAGTATTTGCTCCTCTGATTAAACAAGTGTTTTTAATATAATTTTAAATAACTTACTGTGGCTGATCTCAAAACTGAAGTACATTATTACAATTCAATAATTTTGTGAGGAAAAAGTTTTTTAAATGCTCAGCTGAATTAAAGCATGTAATCATTGTCTGTTTTAGGCTATTTTTGATCGAAACAGAAAAGATGAACTCCCACGACTACAATTAGACTGGATTGATGGGATCTGCATGTCACTTTATGAGGTACGTTTTAATGCTAGGTAGAATTAAATACTGACCTTTAGTCTCACGAACGTCTGACTAAGAGTATATTTTGGCATAGCCTGTGAATATTTCCTGTGTTTTCTATACTACTGTTATCATTAATTACAGCAGTGAAACCCATACCTTTTATAACTGATTTATGGTCAGATTTACTTAAAGTTATCTGTGATAAAGACCTTCATATCTTTGTACATAGTCTGTTTTCATTTACACAGTGTTGAATATTAGCATGAGCAGCACCAGACTGGGACATGCAAGGGCATGCACTCTGGTTGTAAAATAGTGTATCCCCAGTGAGTGCCCCAGTAACATTTAAATATTTTTTGTACTGTTTTATTTATGTGATTCGTGTGCATATGTGCACATAAATACATTTAAAAAAAATAACACTGGGCCACATCAGTGTCTATAAATCTGAAATAAAATCTGTGTTCACCTCTCCTCTACAAGACAAATAAACGTATTGTATTATCATAGTTTAAATTAGTATCTTCTATTATTCAAAGTATTGTCAATCGGTTGTTAAGGGCACCCAATCACAGTTCTTTCCTGGCAACCTCTAGACATATGACTACAGATTATGAATCAGGAGCTGCAGATGCGCAAATTTCCAGGGACATTTTTTTATTTTGTTTTGTTATTTCAGCAGGTGCGTGTATTTATTAATCTTTGTTTTAAAGTCTGGTACTGGCAGTAAAACCAGATAGAAGTGTTTATTTATTTATTTATTTATTTTATTTTATTTTACATTTGTTGACTGGGATAGTCAGACTGAATTTATGTCCATTTTCAGCGGAGGCCCAGGGAGAAAAGCTCCAAGGTAAGCAAATCCAATAAAAACAATGAAAACATATTACAAATATGATATTGACAAAGATTACATAACCAAACATGAATAAACAAGTTCCACAGGTTAGAGTTACTCCCTGGTGAAAGTCAGGGGTAAATTCAACAGTAAGCTGATTAATAGATTTTACATATTCTTGATGAGAGTTAGCCAGGCTTGTTGCAGTGGCATAGCCAGTTTGGCACAGTTTGCAGTGTGGCATAGCCACATTTTTCTTAACTGTCAATGTTTTATTTTAGTCAACTTCTTGTAAAAATTCTGGTTTTCAGGCAATTTCTAGAGGATTGCAATTCCATGCCTCTATTGGTAGTGGTTAACAGCAGACACTGCCCACAGCAGGATATAAAGCTTTGTCTTTTATTTTATTTTAACATCTCTCAGTGTTGTATCCGATGATGGAATCACATTTTTTAACTGTTAATGTTTTATTTTAGTCAGCTTCTTGTAAATATTCTGTTTTTCAGGCAAGTTCTAAATGATTGCAATTCCATACCTCTCAACTGTACCTCTTTATAAGAAAGTTATTCATTTTGATATTTACCAGTTCAATGTTTCACACTGTTACACACTGAAAGGTTTCTGCACACATTCTTTAAGAATTTGTTTAACAAATATCCATGGTAATTAATGCTGAATAATACTGAACCACATTAATTCTTCAAAATAGTTTTTTTTAAGTATGAAGAGACAGTTAATAATCATGTTGTGAGCTTCCTAGCTGTAGTTGTTAGTGTTACATATTTTGTCCATTTGTTTCACATTTTTAGCGGTAGTGTTCCATATTTTAGGGATGTGAGGTTGGAAACGATGGCATTCAATAAATATTGACAGATATTTGAGTTATAGACTTTGTATTCTTCACAAAATTCATGCTAATGCAAAACCTGTTAATCTAGCTACTATCGAAATATATGAGCAATATTTAAAGTCTGTCCCTGATTTTTGGCATCATTGTTGTGATTTTTTTTAACGAATATCCATGGTAAGTAATATTGAATAATATTAGTTCATTAAAAGAACTTTTGTAAGTTTGAAGAAACAGTTATTTTATTGGTCATGCCAAGTGCTTCCTAGATGAAGTGATAAGTAAATGGGACATATTTTGCCTTTTCTTCCATAGTGTCAGATGTGATATTGCATTCCATATTTTGGAAATGGAGAGTTGAGAGCTATGGGAAGTAGTTAATGGCTGAGGCCAATCACATTAAAGTGACTGTTTCGGTGGCTTGGTGGAGGGGTGTAGATTATGCTTAGTGTCTGAAAGGTTCAAGTTGAAATACATTACTGTGATTGGTTATTCTTTTACTTTTTCTAGTGGAAAGTCATAACAATACATATATCTATAGCCCCCCACCCTACTAAATAACCTAAATCCACAGTTGTGCTAGTAGAAGGAACACACTTTTTTTGCTCTTAGAACTCAGTGGAAGTGATTGTCTAATTACAGTGATGTTCTTTATTTTTATTTTTGGCTCTTCAGTTGAGGGGGTAGGGTGCTGATTCATGATACTAGCAATGGGTGCTGACTGAGCCAGCCACACTTCTTTATAAATGTCAGGATACAACTATCAAATGGCAACCATGCACCTACTTAACCCACTCCTCCTGTGCATTGCAGTTCTAAATTATGGGTGTGGTTTACATGTGGATTAACAGCCACATTTATATCTTCACCTCTCTTTTAACATCCTCTAAGCTTTCTAGTTTATTTTATTGAGTAGTTGGTGGAAGATTTAGATATATAATCTGCAAGTATTTTATTCAACATCTTACATATGACAATATATATAGAAAAATAGAGGTAACATTTCTAAAAAATTATTAGGGTAATCTGTATTGTGATACTGGAAATTAATGAACACCCTTCAAGAACTCCTACTACTGGCATTATATTTCTGTAAAGGTTTTCTGTTGTTTTGTTTAGCTAATGTGCTGCCTTGTAACAGCCTGTCATAAGAATGCCAAGTAAATGAAACTGGTTCACGAGAAGCAAGTGATTCAAAATATCCACACTCCTTTTTACAGAAACTAAAACTGTACCTATTAGTTTGCATTTGTCTGCTGGTGAGGGAAGGATGTATTATGGGCATAAGCGGTCTGATTTTGAAGGGGCAGTAGAGTTCTAGAATTTCTAAGGATGAAAGTTTTTTGAATACACAGATCTAGATCAAGAAAAGCTAGTTGTTAGGTTCTGAAAGACTTGTTGGACGGGCTAGTAAGACAGAACATATGACTCCTTCACCTGGAATCACAAAATAAGTACATTCTGAGTATCTGAGGAGTATGACATGTTATCCTTAGAAAATTATTCTAATATTTAATTTGGTTACAGGACTATGTTCATGTGAATCAAGGCACACTTATCTAGTACAGAAGTGGACAGTAGGCATATATTCTTTACACATATTCTGTATATTTTTGAGATGTCACATACCCCACCAGCTAGCTACTGTGACCATATTGTGTCCTGGTAAGAAAAGGAAACTGAAGCCACCACAATCCATCTCTTCATGGAACAAGTCTGTCTGGTCTTTAGGGTAAGTCAGACTTTCAGGTCAGTAGGACAAGGAGGGCTTTAATAGCCATGCAAATGGTTAGAGCATCACAAGAGGCTGAAACAAATGGGATATGGAACATATTTATATTAGCTTTAACTAAGTAAACTCATTATGCACAATTTGCCAGTTTTTCAGAGGTGACCTAGAGGCACTCTCCGGTTACATGACTTGTTCAGAACCCCATAGTATGTAAATGGAAAATGAAGAAATTGATCCTAGGTCTAAAGAGTGAAGATCATTCAAAGTTCATAACTTTAATACTCTATGATAAACTGTCAGACATAAACAGAATACAGCTGATTTTGAACTGTTCTATTTGTCAGTTTGATTTAAAACTTAAAGCCTATAAATTTAAAAACTCAAATAATAATGCATGTCTTTCAATAGCCTGGACTCTTTGTGTTGTTTACTGGTGAGGTAGAACACTACCAATTCTTTTCAACATTTTTTGACTTACCTAATACTTTGATAAATGTGTGTCATATTGTTTATGCTTCATGAAAATCTTTATTATGAACCTGAGTAGAATCCTGCCCTGAATGCAGATGTGCGTTAGTGTAGTCTGGGACTTGTACAGCTGGGAGCTATAAGTGTGAATGGACCTCAGTTCTGGAAAAAAAATATGAACTATAAGAGGGCAGAGAATTGTGCAAAACATTAATTTTGTTTGTTAACCAGATAAACCCGATAGCCACATATGCCTTTTTAAGGAAGATGAAGGAATGTTGTTTGTTTAACTGACTTGCTCTAACTCACACAGTATACAACTGGAGGCCAAGAGGATCAAACCCAGGGCTGCACAATACACCTCAACAGTAATTCATAACCTTAATCCTTTGTACTGCTATTTACCATATTTGACACTAAACTGATAGGCATTAATATTTAAAGTCTGGTAGTAAATACTGACAAAGTATGGTTTAAATGTGTTAGTTGTACAGGCATCTCAAGTATTTCAAATCAGACAATTTCCTCAGCTCTTCAATAAACAAAAATATATTTTTCAGAAAGTTGTGCAAAACTTTGAGGCATGGTGTTTCAAAAAGAGAGTGAAGTATGATTTTGGAAAACAGTTTTCTAGGATTGTATGTAGTATATATTCTGTACTCGAGTAGTTCAAGATAGATCATTTAGGTGAACTTTGTAAAACAAGTAATGTAAATACATTAAACTGGAAAAACAGAGTCTGGCATTTTTAAGTACTGTCACATTGTCATACTGCTATATACAACGTAATTGGCATTCACTGCTGAAATGTTAAGGATCTGAACATATTGGTAGTGGGGGATGGGAGGTATTATTTGTGCCTCTGTTTTTTTTGCTTTTTTTTTTTTTTTAAGTGAAGTCTGTGTGGTTGTTTTTGGGGAGTTTCATCTGACCAGGCATATCCTAAAACTGTGATGTGTTGCTGATTTTTTTTGTTTGTTTACTTGTTCATAGTTAGGGTGAGGACCTTGCAGCATTGCTTCATAGTTAATATTTGGAATTTTAAGTTATTGGAAATACATGACTGTAGTCATTAATATGCTTTTATTGCTTGTAACACCCTTGTGGTATGTATTTGTGAAGTTGCTGTGGACTGTTTTTAGTTTTAGGGGAAATTGTAACCTTAGAGATAATAATGGGTGAAATTGTTATACTTTTTGTGTTCTGTTTATTGGTTCTGCTACATGCATCCTTTTATTTGTTTACATATTAGTTCTCAAGTTAGTCTCCCTAGAGCACCACTGTCCCATTTTTCAGGTGAGACATTTGAAGGGATGCATTTCAATGAATGTAATAAAGTATTCATATTTGTGTAGTCTGAGGAAAGTAAGTGATAAGGAAGAGATGACTGGGAACAAGCATCATAGTGCAGCAAACACAAAAAGGAGTTTGTATGGTGTGTTCACATTTGAAAGATCCAGCTAATAACTGCTCACTATGCAGCTATATTAAAATAGCAGATTAGCAAAAATTAGCAACCATTTAGAATACAGATCAGCAGCTGATAGTCCATCAATTGCCCTAATGCAGGCAACCCACCTTCTTCATATAACTCTCCTTTATATCATTTTTAGCAGATTTTTAAATAATTTTTAGCAGATTTTTAAATAATTTTTAGCAGACTTGTTGTGCAAAAAAATAACACTTCCCTGTTGATGGTTGCATCATGAGAAGTTACCCGAGTAGTTTATTAATATTTATAGCCGTTCATGCCTTGCATAGAATTTTGTTGATAGTTCAGAGAGATTGCAAAATGTTTATGAAATAGATGGGAAATTAAGAAAGCTAACAGAAGGACAAAGTTGGTGATGAGTCATTGGATAATTACAGGGTGGGAAGGAAAAGAGGAGCAAATAAAACAATAATAAGACATTGAGAGACAGAAAGAACAGAATGAATGAGTTGGTTGCCATATTATGCTAATAAGTAATACCCCTAAAAAAGTAAATACCGAAGAGGGGCATTAATGTGAGCAACAGCAAGCTCTTTAAATGACTGACTACTGCCCCAACTGTAAGCTCTTTAAATGGCCGACTACTGCCCCCAACTATAATCTTTTTAAATGGCCAACTACTGCCCCCAACTGTAAGCTCTTTGTAAGCTCTTTAAATGGCCGACTACTGCCCCCAACTATAATCCTTTTAAATGGCTGACTACTGCCCCAACTGTAAGCTCTTTAAATGGCCGACTACTGCCCCCAACTATAATCCTTTTAAATGGCCAACTACTGCCCCAACTGTAAGCTTTTTAAATGGCCGACTACTGCCCCCACTATAAGCTCTTTAAATGGCCGACTACTGCCCCCAACTATAATCCTTTTAAATGGCTGACTACTGCCCCAACTGTAAGCTCTTTAAATGGCCGACTACTGCCCCCAACTATAATCCTTTTAAATGGCCAACTACTGCCCCCAACTGTAAGCTTTTTAAATGGCCGACTACTGCCCCCACTATAAGCTCTTTAAATGGCCAACTACTGCCCCAACTGTAAGATATTTACATGACAGACTACTGTCACTAGCTGTAAGCTCTTTAAATGTCTGACTACCACCCCCAACTGTAAGCTCTTTAAGTGGCGGACTATAGCCCCAACTGTAAAATCATTATAAGTGAGCTGCATTTCTTAATGAAGTGAGGTCTTAAAGTCAACACTTGAACCCTCTTGTAAAGTTATAAGTCTACAAGGCATCTTCCCCGTAGCTAGTAGCAGGAATGAGTAAGTATCCTGCTGTCACCACTTTCAGGGCTCTGTGAAAAACTTTCCTTTACTGCAGTTTATTTGGTGGTGGTGGGGATAGATGATTACTTAGAATGGAAAGGATGTAAAATGGTATACAAAGTAGAAAATATTGAATTGTAAAACTATAACTAATACAGTGTAGAATGCGCAAAAGTTCACTTAAAAATATGGTGGTAGCTTTTGCTGTCAGCAGCAAGAGGAAACCTGGATAGTTGGTGATGCAACCCCTATAACTAAGAGAAATCTTTACATTTATTCAGTGTATAAGCCCACTGGACACAGTTGTCCTTTTGTAGGGTGTGAGCCATGAGCGTTATCTGGTTTAGTGATGTGCTTAGAATCACACAGTTGGTAAATGGAGCTGGAAAGAATCAAACACTGCAGCCTTGGGTTACTAGTAGCAGCTCATTAACAGGTCAGTGCCTTAATCCCATGTGCAAACTGTCTTGAATTATCTCTAGAAGAAAATACAATTACTTGTTTGCTCTTTGGAGTCACCACTAATAAGCTGGGCAGCTTTTGGCTCTAGAACAAACTTATTATTGATTTTAGCAAGGCAATAACATTCCCATAAGCTGTTAAATGCTGACATTTTATTCATAACCTCTTACAAGTGATGTTGCACTTGAAGCTAAGAATTCAAAGCAAGCTGTTATTTAAGAAGTACAGATTATCAGCTTTAATTGAACCAATAGTTGTAAGACATTTCTGGAGCTTTATTTATAAAATTGCTGTATCAATCATATACCACCAAAATATTGTGTAACACTTTGTTAGAAATATGCAAGATGAACAAAATAGCTCTGTATCAAAACTAAACTATCATACCTGAGCTCTGCAAATCTATATTGCTAAAAAAATGCTGTATGCAGGAATTAGCCTTTTACCTCACCCCTTGTGCACAACATAACAAAAACACAAGCACCAAAGAACTGAATTCTGGTGCTGTAAAATATTCACAGAATCTGGGACCCTTGAGCAATCCCTTACTCACATCTGAAATCAATTTGAAAGTTGTAACTAGTTCAACTGATTGTTTCTACTTCAGAAAAAATCCCATTATGGAGTTCTTCATCATCTGCAATACATTCCATGCATGTACATGACATCATCCACATCCAGACAACACAGAATATTGCCAAGAAAATGCACACCTGTCCACTGAGTAGTACTATTTTATAATAAAAATGAATGCACACTTATTGTCAGTTGGCAGCACATTACTTATTTATTTTGATTTGGTAGCCAGGGCAGAACATTGATTAAAAAGGAACAATTTCCATTCAGTCCAGAGAAAAAAGTGGTAAAAAACAACATCTAATAAATAGTGAACTTAAGTGATAAAGTGAAAAATAAAATGGTATATAATCACAAAGACTAAAATTGTTGCACAATAATAAAGAAATCCATGTAATGATAATAACAATAACAAAGCTTAATAAAAATGAATAATACAGCAGTGTGTGGTGTAGCTGGTCTCACTATTACCTTCTCACTTATTACAACTACTACCAGCATGATAAAAAGAAAAATGATTCAAAAAACTCAAACCCGCATCTCGTCCAGCAGACAGCCTTTCACAGCAGGCGGCATTGCATACCCAGTATCAAGACTTACAAATTGTTCTCTCCAAGAAGCTATTTGTCCAAAATTCTTGAAAAATGTGTTCACCAATAGTTGATCAACTACCTAAGAGCAAACAAATTGCCTTCCACAAAATAGTTTAGCTTAAACCAGGCCACAGAAACAATATTACTAACTTTCATAAACTATGTTCATGAAAGATGAAATCAAGGAGAAATGGTTGCTATTCCTATCTCTAGATTGATCAAAAACACTTGATACAATTTCACATACCATATTAATATCTATGCTCAAGGAACTGGGTGTCACAAAATACATACAGTCAGTTTAGTTTAAAAATTACCTTAGTCAGCAAATACACTGTGTATGCTGGGCAGATGAGTTTGTAACTCGTCAGGAAGCAACACCTGGTGGAGCACAAAGTTCAATGTTAGGACTGCTACCCTTTAATATGTTTATAAATAACATACATACATCTTGTCTTCCAGCATATATAATCCAATACAAAGACAAAGTTTTAACACTAATATGTGCAACCTCTTCAGTCAAGCAGCTCCAAAATGGCACACAGCATTCCTTTACAAAATTTGAAATCTGGCTTCAACAATCTAAACTACCTTTAAAGCCAAGGACAACTAAGCTAATGGTATTTTCATCTTCAACCTAGCAATTAAAGTACTATGACTTAAAATGTTATTAATCAGTAATATTAGAAATGAACTAGTACAAAACACAAAACTACTGGGTATAATAAACTGACCACAGATTAAGATTCAGTCACCATATCCAATATGCTGTTCAAAAAATTAATTATAAAATAAAGTCAAATCTCTTCTGCCAGACCATAACTCAACCCTGTATACTCCCTGGTCTTCTGTATGTCTCTTGAATTTTTAATATCCAAACAGGAACAGTCTAATAATAAGATTGCAAAGTTTGCAAGTAACCATTTTAATCAAACACATCCTTGTCTAGTACTCCAGTCCCTTAACTGGCTGGAGCTACCTAATCTATTGGCCTGCACTCGCATTAAGACTGCCCCCAACATAACCTACAGCCCAGACAAGTGCTTTGCTACCAGTCTGTTATTAAACTTGTACTCGCCTCACAGAGAACTGCATTCATTGAACCTGCACATAGTATTTACTCAAAAATCTAAAAATTATAATGGTGACTGTCTATACTCTCTATATATAGCTAAACTATGGAACCTTCTCCCAACAAACATCAGAAATATCGCATCTACTATTTAAAACCACACTGAAAACATACTTGCCAGCAAAATGGTTCTGCTCGTGTAGCACTCCTGTTACCAAGCCTTCTTATTATTGTAATCACTTACCATTCTTATTTTAAAACCCTCATTATACAATGACCCCCCATTAATATTCAAAAACGTGCACGCTGATTGGTCAGCATGCACGTTGTAAATCTGAGTTATAGTAATGGAAAAAGGTCCGGTCGCCCAGACTTTTTCCATTACTATAACTCTTACAGCAACACTGTCAAGCTATGTTAAATGAGTTTAACATAGCGACACAGCTTTAAAAAAAGCAACGGGGGTTCTCCGTTTCTTTTTTTAAAGCTCTCTCGCTATGTTAAACCCATTTAACATAGCAAAACAGTTTGTAAAAAGCAACAGAGATCTTGCTTTCTCCGTTGCTTTTTTTCAAAACTGTCTCGCTATGTTAAATGGGTTTAACATAGCGAGACAGCTTTAAAATAAGCAACAGAGATTACCGTTGCTTATTTTAAAGCTGTCTCACTATGTTAAACCCATTTAACATAGCAAAACAGTTTGTAAAAAGCAACGGAGATTTTGCTTTCTCCATTGCTTTTGCCCACAGCTCTGATGTACTGCGTAGGCATACGCATGCGCAGTACATCAGAACTGCCGCAGAATACCAGACAGCTGCGAAAGGGTAGCAAGGAGGCATTATACAATGCCATTATTTAAGAAAATAATTATTTTTTTTCTTAAATAATGTCATTGTATAATAGCAATAACCCACTTCTGGGTGTGGGTAATGCTGGATTTACCCACGGTTGGCTTTGCTTGGCCACTCAGGCTTTTCCCTCGTGACCAAACCACACCAACCGTGGGTAAATCCAGCATTACCCACACCCAAACATGGGTTATTGCTATATTAACTCACGCCCATCATTAAAACAATCCTGCCCTTTCACCAACACCTTCACTAAGTCCTCTTCTGATGTAGCCAAACCAGGTAAGTACCATAAAATCCTCACATTTTCTCACCTGTTTGTATGTCTCAAGTAAATAACTGGTTGGATAAATCATGCATATGCCTCATTTTCTGTCTGTGTGCTAAAATTTCAATGTGATTTTATACATAAATTGTGAAACAATGGTCAATACTCTTTAGATATGTGTGACAGTAGCATGCTATAAATACTGTATGGTGTACTAAATATAGTGGCTTGGTAACAGGAACTATATAGCTCAGTGGTACATGATATATTTTTGTTAGTTCATGCTAATTACCTGAGAAAATTATGTAATATAGAGCTTTTCTCCTCAGGCAACTGCTGCAAGGAGTCTTTGCCCAATTGAACATTCCTGGTAATTAAAGGCTAATTAATAAATTAACAATGAGCCAAACAATAACATAGACATTAATTGAAATGAACATCCATAAAACAAAATCATACTGAATGAAATTAAGTGCAAATATGAGTTGAAAAGATATCATCATCATCATCAAACCCCTTTTCCCCTTTTCTATATGAGATCTGGCTACCAGGTCAACTATTCCATCTCTATTGATTCAGTTTCACACTTCTACTTTCTTTGATAATCAAGCATCTCTTTGCTGAACACTCTTGTTTCCTCTTGCCTTCTTCCTCTCTTTTCCAAATCTTCTTTTACCAGATTGCCATCTGCTTTTCTGAACAAGTGCCCAAACCACCATAATCGATTCCCTCTGATCTTCTCTGCAATTGGAGCTACTCTGGCCTAAGTTCCAATGACCTTATTTCTTCATCTGTCCCCCAGTATGTATCCCATCACCTGTCTCATGAACTTCATCGCGATTGTCTCTAGCCTGCTCAACTGCAAAGCCTTCACTGCCCAGGTTTCAGTACCATACAGTAGTACTGGTCACAACACTTACACCTTACTTTTCAGCTTAGTTTGCATTCTTCTGCCACACCCTATATTAACACTGTATGGCAGTTAGCTGCAGTCTTTCTGATTCTAGCTTTAACCACCTCACTCAGATTTCTTTTCTCCTCATCCACCCCTCCTAGATACTCAAAGCTGTTAATCTGTCCATTATTTCCCCTTCTATTTCAGTTGTCAGCTTCTTCTGATTTCTCCAAGTTGCTGCCATGGACTCAGTTCCATCCTGTTCGCTTTCAGTTTTGCTTTCCATTCCCCAGTCCTTTGCTGAAGTTCTTGTTCAGAGCCTACTTGTAATTCCACATCATTTGTGTACACCGCCTTTGTTGAACTGTCCCATCCATCTTGTTTGCTGATGTAGACCATCACCTGTATAAACAGCATTCATGTGTCCATGCACTGTTTGTACTTGTATCATTGGGTTCTTGTGCATAGCCTGCACTAATTCCATCAACATTTCTGGGACCTCAAACCATTGCAGGAATGCAGAAATCAATAATTTTGGACATTGTGATATGTTTTCTCCAAGTCTAGGAATGCCCATTTGGACACTTTACTCATCTCTAGCTTCTTTTAAAGTACATGTCTCACTGCAAACATCAGGTCAGCTGTGCTGCATCCTGATCTGAATCTGAACTGTCACTCTTCTATCTTACATTTTACTACTCTGCATATTTATCACAATCTCCAGCACTTTCATGCAGTTTTACATGAGTTTGATACCTCTATACTGCCCACAGTTGCAAATGTCCCCTTGTTCTTGTACACAGTGGCACTAGAATGCTCATTCTCCAGTTATATCAGTCTCTCTCTCTCTCTCTCTCTCTCTCTTTCTCTATCTCCATACAACTGAAGTAGAAGGAGGTAAAGAAAATATGGGAGAAAGAAGGATGGAAACAGAAAAGATAGAAAGAAGGGAGAAACCACGAGAAATAAGTGGCTATTAAAACTATCAATGAGGTAAGACGTCAGACTAGATAAAGACTGATTAAAAGTTAAAGAATAGCAGAAAAGAAAGTAGAGAAACAATGGCAGTCAGTTTCTTGAAATAGATTACTTTTATAATTTTCTCAAATTCCAGAAGAGAAGTGCAATCTTTTATGTTAGGTAGACTTGCTTGACAAATTATTTGACCTAAAACTGAAGAACTGTGGCCACTGCATGTTTTGGATAAGATTGTAGTATGTAGAGTACAACACAAATCAAAAAGAATCACTGTTCCAATGTTCACCAAAACACCAAAAATACAGAACAGATGGAAGAGGCACAAATCCGTAATCCACACGAATTCCTTTATTAAAACGACTCTTCAGTCCAATAAAACGCAGAAACAATAAGTTTGACTATACAGTCCACTAACGCGATTTCACCAGCACTGCGTTTTCATTTAAACCACTTCATCAGATGGAGACAAATGCATACCTACACAAAAACCACTCCTTATATATTCATCAAAATAATTAAACAATTAGTTAATTAAAGGGAACAAGATACTTAAACATTTAAAGGGGTAAGACATAATGCATACAACACATACATTAAAATATATTGTAATGGATTCCCCACACTGACCTGATACATTAATGGATTAATAAATTAATATTATTATCAAAATTTAATAAAAACTTTATAATAACTTAATCTAATAAAACAAACTAAATTCTTTAATACAACCAGCAAAAGCATTACAGCTTGTGGTATCCTATACTACCAACACTTTAATGTAAACTGATTTTAATACACATTTAAAATAAGATAAATATAGAAAAAAATAATAAATAAAAAAACATAAAATGAAAACACTTAAAGCTTAGCTGATCTCAGCTTGAGAACAGGTGCTAAAGAGATGGCATCATTTAGACCTGGAGGTTTATTCGCCTCCAAGGAAAGCTGCCACAACAACTCTTTATACTCAATCGAAGTTTCCCATAGTCCACCTCTTACATCCTTTTCCACTACTTCCAACACAAAGAAGCTAAATTTAGCTTCCTGGCAAATTAATTTATGTCGGTATAAAGCATTATTAGTACATTTTGTTTTTATCTCATAGTAATGCTCATAAATTCTATTTTTTAGCTTTCTTTCCGATTTCCCTATATAAAATGCATCACAATGATCACACAAACCTAAATAAACTATCCCAGAGGTGTGACAGTTCGCAAAATATTTTCTTTGGATCAGTCTGTCCCTGCTCTCTAAAAAAATTGTTTGCTTAGTACAAATAAATGGGCATTGGGAACACCTTCCACATTTAAAGGTGCCTAGTTTCCCTTCCTTAACTTTTTTCATACCATATTTACCTTCCAGAATAGTCTTTAAGCTTTTGCCCCTTCTATATGTACATTTCAAAGGTTCTTCAAAGATACATTTCACATCCGAAATCTGGCCAAACCTACACCATTCTTCCTCCAAAATTTTCCTAATTCTAGGTGCACTACCATTATAATCAACTACAAAATTGCCTGTACCCTCACTGTTAAGCTTTGTAGATTTCATCTCATTCAAGACAAAATTTGAACCCAAAATGGGTTTAAATTTGTCATATCTACCTTCCCTAACTTCTCTTTCTATAGGCTCAATAAGATCTTTAGGGTAGCCTCGATCCATAAACATATTGTGCAAAATCTTACATTCAACCTCAAAATCACTCTCCCTTGATGTCATACGGCTACCCCTCACATATTGTCCCTTAACAATACCTTTTTTCTGATGGTAAGGGTGAGCACTATTAAAAGCCAAATAAGAATTCGAAAATGTTGGCTTTCTAAAAATCTTAGAATAAAAACAACCCTCACTTTTGCCTATAGAAATATCCAAATAATTTAAAAATTCTTTATCCTTATTATAAGTAAATTTTAAAAAATCACTGGACTCTGAGATATACTTAAAAAATTCTAAAAATTCATCCATCGTGCCCACCCATAAAAAGCACATATCATCCAAGAAACGCTTGTAAAATTTCCAATTATGGGCATATTTTGAATTAATAATAAATTTTTCTTCCCAAGCTGTTAAAATAATATTAACATATGTGGGGGCACATCTTGCACCCATCCCTACTCCCTGAATCTGCTTAAAAAATTCTCCCTCATAATGAATAAAGTTGTTGTTTAGAACTAATTCCATAAAAACTAGGATCAAATAAAATTCATTATTAATAAATTTACCATAATTTATCAGGGCTTCTTCAAACCACATCATCCCCTCATTATGGGGTATAGATGAAAAAAGGTCCACTATATCAATAGTTATAAAAACAAAAATGTACAAATAATGCTTTATACCGACATAAATTAATTTGCCAGGAAGATAAATTTAGCTTCTTTGTGTTGGAAGTAGTGGAAAAGGATGTAAGAGGTGAGCTATGGGAAACTTCAATTGAGTATAAAGAGTTGTTGTGGCAGCTTTCCTTGGAGGCGAATAAACCTCCAGGTCTAAATGATGCCATCTCTTTAGCACCTGTACTCAAGCTGAGATCAGCTAAGCTTTAAGTGTTTTCATTTTATGTTTTTTTATTTATTATTTATTTCTATATTTATCTTATTTTAAATGTGTATTAAAATCAGTTTACATTAAAGTGTTGGTAGTATATGATACCACAAGCTGTAATGCTTTTGCTGGTTGTATTAAAGAATTTAGTTTGTTTTATTAGATTAAGTTATTATAAAGTTTTTATTAAATTTTGATAATAATATTAATTTATTAATCCATTAATGTATCAGGTCAGTGTGGGGGGAATCCATTACAATATATTTTAATGTATGTGTTGTATGCATTATGTCTTACCCCTTTAAATGTTTAAGTATCTTGTTCCCTTTAATTAACTAATTGTTTAATTATTTTGATGAATATATAAGGAGTGGTTTTTGTGTAGGTATGCATTTGTCTCCATCTGATGAAGTGGTTTAAACGAAAACGCAGTGCTGGTGAAATCGCGTTAGTAGACTGTATAGTCAAACTTATTGTTTCTGTGTTTTATTGGACTGAAGAGTCGTTTTAATAAAGGAATTCGTGTGGATTACGGATTTGTGCCTCTTCCATCTGTTCTGTATTTTTAGTATGTAGAGTAGCTTGATTTGATCATGATCTCATATTGTTTATTCTTTCTCTAAATATAAATCTTACTGCCTGATAAGTGAAGGAATTAAGAGTTAAGAGTCTGAATAGAAGAGTACCATGAAGTAGTTGTGTTGCTTGTTATATCAGTAGAGTTTGCAGTGGTCAATCTTGTCAAAAGCTTTAGTTAGATCAATAAAAATAGCACCTGTGAGTTGTCCCTTTTCCATAACTATTAACATATCATCAATAAAAGTCCAGATAACAGTCAAACTGACTCTGTTGATGAAACACATGCTGGTTAAGTCAAAGAAGAATTTAGTTTCTCAAGAACTTTCCATACTATAGAAAAAGATGAAATAGGTCTAAAATAATTGCATATTTCCATATTTTGGGAAAAAGTTTCGACAGAAACATAGGTTATCGATATGTTTAAGAGGATAAAGAATATGTTCGATACAATATTTAACAAACCAAAGATGCAGGTCATCATGGCCAGAAGAAGTGTTGTAATTTTATTAAACATTTTTCAGTATCTGCTGTAGTAGCTGCTTTAACAAAGAAGGGCAGAGAGAATTCAGGAGGAGTTAAAAACATTACTTGAAATGAAGGAGGTGGAGGAAGTTGAGAAAATTCTTTGAGAAAATTTTCAGCAGAGAGAGGACCCAAAGAAGAAGGATAAGAGCTATTGGCAAGGAAGTAGGTTTTTCTCTTCTGAAGATTAGATTTACCAGAGAAGAAGAACTTTTTGGGTGATTGTAAAGTCTGTCTTGATGATGTTGTAATATGGAATTGTGTATTTTAATACTTTTTTTAACATTTTATCTACATTTTTATTTGGCTTCCATAGCGCTAATTGGTTTCCAATATTTCCAGGTCTCATGTCTAAGCTTTAGCAAGGCATTTAGTTCCTTGGTTAGTCTTCTTTGTTCTTATTTGCATTGAGGAGCCTCAAGATTTGTGGAAATTGTTTATGTTAAGGAATTGACTGTAGTATATGGGTACTGAGTGGAAAGAATTAGAAACTAGTCAACATTTGAATAGAAATATTTTAGTTCCAAAAATCTTTTGTTAGATTTAGATCTAAAAAACTAAATTAGCTGTATGTCAGTCTGTCTGATATGTAAACACAGGACTGTAAAGGTTGTAAGACAATGGTCACTTAGGGAGAGAGAATATCAACATTAGAGATGTTAGGAATATTTGTAATAATTAAACCAAGAAGTGAGTGATTATTAGATTTAATAATAGGTTTGGTGGGTTCAGAAATAATTTTTGTTAATCCTAGGTCTGCAAGCCAAAGAAGTTAGTCTTGAATTTTTGAAGTTAAGGAAGTTTAAATTAAAGTCCCCGAAAATAATACAGCTCTTAGAAGGGACAAGAGAGCCCCTTACAGATGAAAGAACATTTGACTTTCATAAGAGAGGAAGGCATAGGTAAGTACAAGAAGAAATATAAAGGACCTGGTATTTTTAAAATTGACATCTGTTTGAGACATGCTTGCTTGATACTAAACTAAAAACTCCCACCCAGTACATAAATCTTATGTCCCCTAAACCTAAAATCCCCTTCCTCTCCCAAACCCTAAAGTTCTAATTGCTCCCCAGACCTAAAGTCCCTTTTCTCTCCCTAATCCTAAAGTTCCAATCATGCCTTAAACCTAAAATCCACTTTTCCCCTCCCTCGACCTAAATCTAAAATCCATGTCCCCTTCCCTAACCCTAAATTCTCTGTTGTTTCCTAAACCTAAAAAATCTCACACCCTCACTAAACCCTAAAGTTCACATTCCACACCTCATTCCCCCTAAACATAACAGAACACTCCTGGCTCCCCTTCCTCACTTACTTGGTCCACCAAAACGCTTGCTTGCATCTGTCTCCTAGGACACAAGCAGATGATGCAGCAGTGTGTCTCTGAACTCACATTTGAGTTCATTCACCAAAAGCTGGTCAGATGGGGTTATAGACATTTTGAGTCTCTGGCAGAGAACTACTGGAATTCAAGAAGCTGGGGTTCAAGCAGCTGTTGGTGTGCCAATTATACCCTTTTTATCAAAGATACTGAAGAATGAAATATACTCAACAGTATGGACATTGCATTAAACTGCATTTACTTTTGCTTCAGAATAAAACTGATTTCAAGTTCTGTTCCACACCTAGAACAATACATTCCATATCCTTCCAGTGCTAGAAATGTGTTAATGAAAGCATGCACGCACATGCGCGAGCGCACACGCACACACACACGCACACACACACACACACACACACACACACACACACACACACACACACACAAACACACACACACACTCAAACAACCACTACTTTATTAATATAAATCCAGTTTCAGCATTATGTGTAATTCTGAAATATTTGCAAAAATATTATGCAGAGAATTACTCTATAATGCTGCACACAACAGTCTCACAAATACTTAAAAATGCTTTATTTATTACATTGCTGTCATACATATGAAACTGGTGTTTGTCATGAAGTTAACTTATAAAAAACATTTACTCTTACAGATGCATCAATGCATATGTGATCAAGGTGGTATACAGGGTTTATAACAAACTGTTTTGACTGTATCCAAGCAATGTGAGGCAAAACCTGTTTAGAAATGTTTTTCACACTACACAGGCATTTGCCTTAAGACATGATATACAGCCAAGGGGTAATGCCCTCTTCAGGCATTACAGAATTATGTTTAATGTGCACAAATGATCTGAGGCAGAAGACAGCATCACACCACATAAAGAGATTGAGGCTAAAATTTAAAGGCCTTTTGAGTCACTAGATCCAGATTAAACACTGCTGACTGAATGCTTCTCCTCAGTGTTCATAAAAGAAAGCAAGGGAAAGTCATTATATATAAGTAGTAGAAGGGGCCCATTCTTTCTACAGGAAATGCAGCATTGAAAGGAACAAATATCAAAAGTGCCTTATCTGATGAATTCTTCTGCAGCTATAGGGAGAATGTTAGAATATCTGGAAATGAATGGGTCACCAGGCCCAAGGCAGCATGGAGTCACTACAGTACGATCATACCAGAGAAACATGACAAACTCCTTTTGACTGAGTAACCAGGGTGTTACATCAATAAAAGGCTGTGGAAATGGCCTTCGTGAGTACAATGGAAATAAGCTGGATGAGAGAGTGTGTTACTGCCCCTTCCCCAAAATAAAATGCATGGATGAGAGAGTGTGTTACTGCCCTCTTCCCCAAAATAAAATGCATGGACGAGAGAGTGTGTTACTGCCCCCTCCCATAAAATAAAATGCATGGATGAGAGAGTGTGTTACTGCCCCCTTCCCCAAAATAAAATGCATGGATGAGAGAGTGTGTTACTGGCCCCTTCCCCAAAATAAAATGCATGGATGAGAGAGTGTGTTACTGCCCCTTCCCCAAAATAACATGCACGGATGAGAGAGTGTGTTACTGCCCCTTCCCCAAAATAAAATGCACTGATGTGAGAGTGTGTTACTGCCCCTTCCCCAAAATTAAATGCACGGATGAGAGAGTGTGTTACTGCCCCCTTCCCCAAAATAAAATGCACGGATGACAGAGTGTGTTACTGCCCCTTCCCCAAAATAAAATGCATGGATGAGAGAGTGTGTTACTGCCCCTTCCCCAAAATAAAATGCATGGATGAGAGAGTGTGTTACTGCCCCTTCCCCAAAATAAAATGCATGGATGAGAGAGTGTGCTACTGCCCCCTTCCCCAAAATAAAATGCATGGATGAGAGAGTGTGTTACTGCCCCTTCCCCAAAATAAAATGCATGGATGAGAGAGTGTGTTACTGCCCCTTCCCCAAAATAAAATGCATGGATGAGAGAGTGTGTTACTGCCCCCTTCCCCAAAATAGAATGCATGGATGAGAGAGTGTGTTACTGCCCCCTTCCCCAAAATAAAATGCATGGATGAGAGAGTGTGTTACTGCCCCCTTCCCCAAAATAAAATGCATGGATGAGAGAGTGTGTTACTGCCCCTTCCCCAAAATAAAATGCATGGATGAGAGAGTGTGTTACTGCCCCCTTCCCCAAAATAAAATGCATGGATGAGAGAGTGTGTTACTGCCCTCTTCCCCAAAATAAAATGCATGGATGAGAGAGTGTGTTACTGCTACCTGCCCCAAAATAAAATGCATGGATGAGAGAGCATGTTACTACCCCCTTCCCCAAAATAAAATGCATGGATGAGACAGTGTGTTACTGCCCCCTTCCCCAATATAAAATGTATGACAAGTAAACTAGCTGGATTACAGCCGTATCAAATAAAAAAAATGTGTGTAAATTTGTTTATTATTTATTTACTGATATTTGATAACAGGAAAGTCCAAATGGTTAGAATCCCACTTTCAGCACATGGCCAGTGAGAAAAGCTCCAAATAATTGTTTATAAGATAAAACAGAAAGAAGCAGCATTATATCAGAATTTTTAGTAAAATGTAATGTGTTAAAATGTGTAAAATTGTAAGCAAATGCATTTACTTCTTGAGACTTTCTTTCAAAAGTTGAAATCAAAACTTGCTCCATAAATGTGTCCACTGTTGCAAAGTCTAATGCTTAAATATTCTGGTTAGGTCACATGACTGACATCATTTTTGGACAGTAGCTTGTGGGGACTCTTTCCTCCCCTCACAAAAGTATGTAACTGTGAAAGCAGGGAGCCATATTTTAAAATTCAGACTAAAATCACAGGAAACACAAACAACTAAAGGAAAACGGCAACAGCCAAAAATTCACAGGAAATCCTCTTTGGGAATATCAAGAGAAAGACTAAGCCTAGTATTCATAATCGCTTGGGAAAATGTGATAGGGGTATCCCTTATGCTTATGAATGATAATAGCAAAGGTGAGATTCATAGAAACCATTTACACTAAAGAAAAATGCCTTAAAAATAATGAGATGCAAATGAGAAGTGCTGAAAAATATAATATGCTAATAAGGTGGTTTTGCAGTTCATAGTCCAACATTCGTGCAGTAATCGCATTCATTGGTAAAAGTATTCTTCACCTTTGATGCTGGAGTTGCAGTCGGAGAACTTGCCCCCAGCCATCTCTTCAGTAGTTTATCCAAATATGCACAAGCACTTCTCTGACATACAAATTAATTATTTCCCCCAGCAACCCCTTCATTAGTTTGTCTTACATATGCACAAGTACTAAAATGGCACAAAATAAATTATTTTGCCCAGTGATCACTTCAGCACTCTGACCATGTTTGCACAAGCACTTCCCTGATACACAAATGAATTATTTTCCTCAAGTGACCCCTTCAGGAGTATATCCAGGTATGCACAAGCACCGAAATGAAACATTTCCTAATGTAACTCCTTCAAATTTCATGTCCTAATATGCATAGGCATCAAAATAAAACATTTCAAAAGTGACTCCTTCAGTAATATGTTACAGTATGCATAAGCACCAAAATGAAACATTCACCCTAGCAGCTCCCTCAGTAAAATGTCCTGGTATGCACAACCACCAACCAATCTCCCCTTCTATCTCTGTATTCTCCTGGAGAACTGCTGGCATAAATTTGGGGTTATTTACATGCTTAGTATGCAAATTAACTCATTATAGATTCATGTCTATGAATCGTACTTATACACATATGTGTAAAACCCCTTGACAGAGTAGTTGCTGTGCCCCTATCACTTATGCATTAAATATGTTATGCTTTTGTGATGGGAGTATGTTTACAACAATTCCTTCATATGTATGTATTCATGCTGCAATTCAGGGATTTGGATATCCACATAGCACCACTCTTCATGGATCACAGCTACAAAAATACTTATGAATACCACCCTAACTGTTAATTCAAGGATACGTAAGTTACTGTCAGAAGATACTCTTGGAGGTATAGTTCAAGTTATATTATAGTGTCTCTGAGGACTCTCAGAATCCTACTTTGGTATTCAGCCAGAAAAAGATAGATGATATTTTTTCTGAACATCTTCTGTCTATTTGAATGTTTCATTTGCAATTCCATGTGCATGTTCTGTATTGTTCACTCTTTGATTTGAAAATAAAATGCTTTAACTTAAGTATCTGAAATATATAAAACCTATTAACCAACTTTTAATGTCTGTGACAACGTTTTACTTCTAAGCTTATACATTTTTGCATTTTACTGGGACATGCAACTGGATGACATCTACCCTATGAATGGTGATTACTCAATACAGTTGCTACCATTTGAATATTTAAAGTTCAGCTTATTTTATGACTAAACAATAAGATGTGTTCTTTTGTTTCTTTTTTCTAATGCATGGCAACATTACCATTAACTTGGGAAGAGAGGTCACAGGTTCTAGATAGTTAGCATCCCTGCCCCACCCCCCATTCTGGAAAATATTGTAAGTGCATAGACAAAATCATTTTGAATAAGTTTTACTTACTAGTGATAATATTGTACTGGAAAAGAATGGGAGCAGTTTGAGGTGGGGTTAAATCCTGAGAAGCAAGTGAATATAATTCTAATTTATAGCTGTATAGTGAAAAGCTGATTTGGGTGTGTCAGCTGCTGGAATTGGATGCGAAATCCAAAGCAACAATGCACATTTACAATACTCTGTTAGCCCGGTGCAACAATGCACATTTACAATACACTGTTAGCCCAATGCAGTAATGCACATTTACAACACACTGTTTATACCAATTGCCCTTTGTATATTAACTAGTACTGGTGCTGTTAGTCAAGACCCCATATATCTGGTTCCATCACACATCAAATATTGATGGCAGCTGTGTGAAGTTCATAGCCCCACATGTTAATTGGTAACAGCAGTGAGACTTACAGCCTGTAAAACAATTCAGATCACCAAAAATTTGTGCATACCCTTGCAGTCCCAAAGTAAATACATAGCATCCATTTTATTTATTTGTTTGTTTGTTTGTTTGTTTGTTTATTTATTTATTAATTTATACATATTTTATTTTTATTTACTGTCGATGTATTTAGGAAATAGGCTAAAATTATATCTGTGGAGTACAGAACATAGTCAGTGTGACAGCTTATTAAAAAGTAGAAAACCAGGAATATTTTGTTGTTCTATTATGCCCAACGAGGACATAATAACAGCCTTGAGTGTAGTTGAAATACAGTCTACTGAAAATAAAGACAGGCGGGCAGCAGCTGTGGGAGCATAGCATGCAAAAAGTACCTCAGTCCATCCACAGACTATCCCAGAACAAACTTGGAATTAAAATGACTAAAGCTGGAGATAAACCACTTGGTTGAGGCAGCTGAGGGAAAAAAAAAACAACTTGATTCACAGGAAATGGAAAAGGAGCAAGAAGAAAGGGCAAAAGAGTGAGAAGAAACATAAAAGTAGCATCAGTATGACATGGAGTTGCTGGCCCTTTGCCAATGGCATACGAGTAGTGAGGGGAGATGAACCTTAATTACTAAAGTCAGTACCTAAATGTTTGCTCATTATAAACAAGGGGATGATGGCAACGTAATCAACACCAATTCAACCAAGGGCAATGGTAAGGCAATACATGCTGTATCAAATATGAATGATATGGATTGCTTTGACTTTTGTAAAGATGCCTAATGCTTCAGAATTGCTGTAATATATGTAATGTTGTTGCAGGAAGTATTTGACATGAAAAATATAAGTCAAATAAGTGTTTAATAATGCCTATGCACATCTTCTCATGCAGACAAAGTCAATTGGATAAATACAGACACACCCAACCAGAAACGCAGAGGCAGACAGTCTCTCACACATATATAGGAACTCAGATGTGCACGCATACATGCACACACACACACACACACACACACACACACACACACACACACACGAAATCCCTTACATGTATGTACGCATCAACAGACGAATACAGAGGCAGACAGTCTCTCATATACATAGAAACTCAGAAGCACATGTATACACACACAGATGCAGACTAACATGTGCGCACATACACACACACACACACACACACACACATGCGCGAGCGCATCCGCAGACACATCTCCATGAAACTGCTGCTGCTGCAGTTACTTGAGTTAGTTTGCTCTTATTTTTTTTTCATATTTGAAAGTGCTGTTAGCAAGGGGAAGGCAAAGGCTGGGTCTTTGTAAATGCTGCTGATACAGTTATATTTGTTAGTTCAGTTTTATTTGTATTTTTTATTTGCATTATTTTATTATTATTATTTAACTGGGTTTTTTTCACTTTCACTAATCACTACTCTTAAACCCACAGTTAATGAGGTTAATGCCTGTGATGGCTGTTTTTATTTCATCCGTGCTTCACAGTAATTTAATATTTTGGCATGAAGCTACTAACTTCTTGCTATTGAGATTTCCTTGTAAAGTAACACCTTATTTTTTCTCCAATGAGATATTGTTTTGTGCTTTGCCCGTTGTCTAAGAAATTATCCATCACACGATGACCAGCAGACACGTGGTATGTTGTACCTGAGAGGCTCCCCCTTATTTTAATGAATTGTCACAAGTAAAGAAATCTGTAATATCTACTCAGCTAAGAACATGTTAGCAAGGAGACATAATTTGTTTAATATGCAATTTTTAATCAAAAAGTGTTTAATGAGATGATGTGGATTCTGGCTTCATCAAAGCATGCTGTAGAGGGAAGTTTGAAGCAAAGAAAAAGTCTTAGCTCACAGCACAGTTTCTCTGGGGAGTTCGCTCACACTAGCTTCCCCTGCTCCTCATCTAACTGCCTACCCTGCTGTTCTGCTATTAGTGTGCCGTTTAAGTGAGAGTGAAAAAAGACGACCACCTATTAAGCTTTGGAGTCTGTGCATAATCTGCTTAAGGGGTAAACAGTATTCTCAGTGACACACAGCAACATGCCAAGGGCAAGCTGAGAATATTACAGTTAGCAATGTTTTATAAATATAACACATTCAAAGCTTGTTCCAGTAAGCTGATTCTAAACAGAAGTGATATTTCACTTTTGCTATTTGACAGATGAGAATTATTATTTGATATTTTCCCCTAAGGTGTCTATAAAGAAAAAAGCTCTGAAACTTTCCTAGTACAACAACAGAGATATATGTGTCTAACTCCCTTCTAGATTTTGTTTAACATATAGAACCAAATAGGACACAGACAGAGCCTGACATATCTCATTACACTAATTCAGGTATTAATACTGTTCTGTTATTTCTTTTGGCACAGTAAAAGTTATCAATTTACCTCTTTGTCTTAGTTATTTAGCACTGTACTAACATGGCCACTTCCAAGTTTAACTAAAATTAAAAAGGATTGTTGAAATGATGACACAATGTCATATTAAAAAAGGCATGCAGTTACACATGAAAACGTTACCAAAAGGAAAATCTAATTTGATTTAAAATGCATAACTATATTTACAATGCAAAATCTGACATAAACCAAAATGTTTCACAGCTCCTAAATGCCATGTTATTTATAAGCATCTTGTCATGTGATGCTAAACAAGGGTTTATTGTAAGAGTTCTCACATTCTAGTGAGTATTTTATGGCTCTCTCTCTCTCTCAAAGCAGCATGCAAGTCTGCACTTTTGGGGAATGAGGAGTGTCATCTCTTGCTGTAGGCTTAACATAGTATTGAGGCTTTCTGGCAAATAAGAAGCAGCTGTGTTTTCAGTGCCTGGATCCTAGATCTCTCCATTTGGACAAATACAAGTACTACCTGGTGTGACCCACATGGTGCTAAAAGTACATCTCTTAAGACTGAATATTTTGCATGTTGAGTGCCAGAACATCAATAGTCAAAATGCCAAAATCAAAAGTACTGCACTATTGTAATGCACACGACTTCAAGTGAAGGAGATTACAATACAGCATGAATCGGGGAGTTGGCCTTTTCCCTGCTGTAGTGTGATCTCACAGTTAGTATATATAATTATAAGGGGGTGCAAGGCAGCTTGTCTCCCTGAAAAAAGGGTCTATTCATGCTTTTTCTTTCAGATTTGACATTATGACTGTCAGTGTTATGGTGCTCAACATTCAGAATGTTTGAACTAAAGACACGAATGCAGTGATAAATAACATTAGGTGCTCCACCCAAGGGGAAATATAGAATGATATGATTGCCTTTATGTGGTAGAGCAAGAAAGACAGTTCTTTTGACTAATATCTTATCACCTAGAAGGATGCCAAAATTCAAGGTAATCAACTTCAGTAATTTGCTTAGTAGCTGATATCATTCCAATGATATTTGTATCTGCTTGGAACAAGATGATTGACAAACCTTCCTGCTTAGCAAAGGATGGTCTGCAACTTTGTTACCAGAGCTTTTGCATTCTGGTTAGAGTATCTGTTGCTCCAATAGTGCCTTTTTTTGGGCAGAGTCTGACTACCTGACATTCCAACTTGGAGCACATTAAGATGGTGCTGCTTAGTAACAGCACCTCATGCAATTTGAACACATACATATATGTGTAGTAACACAGACTTGGTTTCAATAGAATGAAGCCAAACCTTTCTATTCATGGGTTTAACATCCGTCATGCATTTAGGCCTATGAGCAACTATAAAGGAGTGTCCGTCTATGTCAAAGATCCATTCACATCAATGCAGGCTCCTTAGAACCCTAATTTTGATCATCTAAGTCACTCTGAAGAAAATCATGCTACTACTTTTACTACTACTGCTACTATTATTACTACTGCTACTGCTACTATTATTACTACTGCTACTGCTACTACTACTGCTACTATTATTACTAATGCTACTGTTACTACTACTGCTCCTATTATTACTACTGCTACTGCTACTGCTACTATTATTACTACAGCTACTGCTACTGCTACTACTACTGCTACTATTATTACTACTGCTACTACTACTGCTACTACTACTGCTACTATTATTACTACTGCTGCTACTACTGCTGCTATTATTACTACTGCTACTGCTACTACTACTGCTACTATTATTACTAATGCTACTGTTACTACTACTGCTCCTATTATTACTACTGCTACTGCTACTATTATTACTACAGCTACTGCTACTGCTACTACTACTGCTACTATTATTACTACTGCTACTACTACTGCTCCTATTATTACTACTGCTACTGCTACTGCTATTATTACTACAGCTACTGCTACTGCTACTACTACTGCTACTATTATTACTACTGCTATTACTACTGCTACTACTACTGCTACTATTATTACTACTGCTACTGCTACTATTATTACTACTGCTACTGCTGCTACTACTGCTGCTATTATTACTACTGCTACTGCTACTACTACTACTACTACTACTACTACTACTACCACTACTACCGCTACTACTACTATTACTACTACTTCTACTGCCGATACCACTACTACAGCTACTATTATTATTACTACTGCTACTAGTGCTATTACTACTTCTACTGCTATTACTACTACTATAGCTACTACTATATAGCCGGCTAAAAAGTGCCTTCAATGCCCCCCCCAAGAGAATGGTAGATACTTTAATGCCATAACCAATATCTCTATAAACCCTAATATATTTGTTCTAGGTGATATCAATTACCCTGAAATAAAATGTCTCATTTACACTACAAATGGAAAGCATGTCCATTAGTTTTTTGACTATATAAAACAGATGTTAAGTATTTCTGTCAGGGATCACACTATCCTAATTCTTGTATCTACTAATATTGCCCCCCTCTACTTCAGTACCTCCAGAGGTATTATTCTCTATAGTCAAACCAGAAGACAAATTGGTGACGTTCATATAAATGACTGGAGGTACCCTCCAGACAAATGCACCAGTGCTCATGGACTTTTCAAAAGCAAGTCTCCTGCAGAGGCTTAGTGGCCTAAATAATTTCCACTGCATCCCAACCTAGACTGATCATATAAACAAAGACAAAGTCATTACTTCCAAATTATAGAGAAAGCAAGTACCAACACAAATGATATACTCGGAAAATTTAATAACAGACCCTGATGGTGAAACACACGTATAAATAAGCTCTCCAACAAAAGAAAGAAAATGCCAAGTTCTTATAGGCAGTTATGTGTTCCCCATCTTAAAATAACATCCCGACATGCTAACAAAAAACTTAAGGCAGCAGTCAGAAAACACAGAGCTGATTCTGAGCTAAAAATTGTCATTTATACCAAAAGTAATTAGAAATCATTCTTATCTAGCTACATGACAAAGTTAAGAAACAACACTTCCTGTTCAGAACTGATTTGCAATAACACCATCCATTATGAGCCCAAAGAAATAGTTGATATTCTAGCTGACAACTTTAACTCAAACTTCAGTTCACCTGCATCATAACTGCCCTGTGATTCCTCGGTTTCTAACACCCCAAAAACATTATGGAACAAGTTCTAACAGTGCTTTCTAAAGAAAGGAACACCACATCCATGAGCACTGATAATAAACCAGGAAACTTTATAATTAGCACCAAATGTGGCCTATCTAGACCTCTACTAAACCTCTTTTTTTAAACAAGAAACATCTTTATTAAATTAACACTTATGGCATAGGCAATCATACATTTGTGTAAATGAAAACAAACCATATTGGCATATTTTTAGTTGCAAATATTATAAATCACTTATAATCGATCCACTCACTGTCAAACATCACATAGCTCATTCAAATCTTGCCTTCTTTTAAACCGCATTCCTCCTCTAAAACGTTATTCTGCATGAATCATTCCCACAATTCCCATTTTTCCTATGTAATTTGCTCCTACCCTATACAAAAGATCCCATTTCCAGTTGTTTTATCTCAGTTACTATATTTGCTGCTTCTGGTACAGTTTGGTTTAGACTTTGATTTCCACTTTCTAGTAATTGCTTTTTTGGCAGCCACCATAATTAGACTTAACAAGGCCTTACTATGTCTAGGCAATTCCAGTGCTGAACCATAGCTCAAAAAAATTATTTTCTTATTCATACCCAATTTGCTCACCCAGTATTTCTGACAGAGGACTCTACAGGGAATTTTCTAAAGTCTGCCAACTCATTACACTCCCAAAAATTATGTTCCCAGTTATCTCTTTTTTCCATCACACCTCCAGCATTTGCTATCTGCCTGACGAAAATTTCTTTGGAGACTACTTGAGGTGTAAAAGTACCTATGTAAACACTTCCAAGCAAAGATCCTAAATCTTATAGATTTTGTTGCATATTTGGGAGTCAAACATATATCCTGCATTGTTTCTTTGTGAATTGCTTATCCAGTCTCTTTAACCAATCCTTTCTAACCTCTTCTGAGTGATTCTTACAGTTATACAATATTTTTATGCCCTGCTAATTATTCCTTTCTTAACATCAGCTTCTGTTCTAGATTCTACTAAAAACTCTACCAGTGCTGTTATTTCACTTAGGATCCCCCTACTTCTTTCTCTTTGCCTATACTCTGATATCAATCCTTGAAAGGGAAGGCAATGTCTAACCTGCAGTCCAAATAAATTCTTGGCATCTTCCCATTCTTTTACCTTTCCCTCTCTAAATATTTGCTCCAAGTACTTTGGTTCCCTTGCCAGTTTTCTCCAGTAAGTTCCAGTCCCCTCTTGCCTATTGTCTTTATCCCTAATTGTATTCATTCCTTTAAGGAGAATCTCCTTTCTCCATTTCCATGTTGACTTAGTTCTTAGAATATTTTCTGCTACTTTATGAATATAATATTAAGACAGAAGTGGCAAACTTCACGACACCCATGTTGACGGACAATAGAGGTATGACTGCTGAATCCTACACAAATGCACTTTATAAGCACTTACACGAATGCATGGATCGTGTAATCCCTAACAGAACCAAGATGCTATCCTCCAAAAAAAGGAAGCCAATCTGGTGGTCCCCTGCCATAAACAAACTCTACAACAGAAGAAAGAAACCGTTGCAAAAAAGAGTAAAATCCCATGATTGGAGAAACTCCCTGGTCAGCCTCAATAATAGGTTAATAGGTTGGTACTAAGCTAACTGCCCTTGCGAGCCATTTTAAGCCTAGCCAATTATCCCTTGTGAGACTCAAACCCTGCACCTTGTGTTTGTAAGGCAAACACCTTAACCATTAGGCCACCCTCCCAACCCAAGAAGCTGAGATCCCTCATAATATCCTCCAAAGCTAGTTATGAAAACAAAATTGCCACAAACTCTAAAGACAACCACAAAGTATTCTATAGCTATGTCAAGAATCTCAATGGCAACACTCAGATCTGCTCTGAGTTACAGCACAATGGCACTAAATATACAGAACCAACTAATAGTGCCAACATCCTGGCAGATAGGTTCAGTGCTAACTCTACCCCCCTGTCATCCCCTAAAGGGCCCATCTCTATACCAGAAGAATGCAAAGTTCCTGTAATCACGGCTGCACAGATGCCTGGTGTCAAAGCCATGGTCTCAAGCTCAATGCCAAAAAGTGCATTGTCATCCCTTTTGGTAAAAACTCTGTACCCATGAACTACCACATAGGCAGTAGTCTACTTAACACTGAACATGTGATAAGAGACCTTGGAACACAGGTGGACAGTAGTCTCTCCTTTGATAATCACATTGCCACAGTAGTCAGGAAATCCTTCTACGTGGCACACCTCATCACAAAAGGTTTCTCATCCAGGAAAAAAGAGGTCATTGTTCCCCTCTACTCGTCACTCATTAGACCCATTATAGAGTACAACGCCCATTTCGGTATGTACCTCACAAGACATCTACAACAACTGGAAAGGCCACAGAAATACCTCACAAAGAGGATTACCAGCCTCAAACAGATGCCCTAAGCAGACCGTCTCAAAAAACTGCAGCTTTACTCCGTCGCATGTTGCCTACTCAGAGGCGATCTCTGCCTAACACACAAAGCTATGTCAAACCCAGAGCTTTTAGACATGCTCCACTTAAAGAAATCGCAATCCCTACGAGCTAGATGCTCTAGGGACCTAAACCTTGTTACCACAATAAACAGAACATGCTAGAGGGATAGATTCCTGTCCCAGAGACTTCCCATACTCTGGAACAAACTACCTATCTATATCAAACAAAGCTCCTCATTAGCACTGTTCAAGAAAAATCTTGATGATTGGATGGGAGATTGGAAATTCACCCCGGGGATCACTTCTGTGGTTCTGCTCGACAGTGGCACAGGAAAATAATTTTTCTTGGGTGGCGAAAGCCAGGGTACTCTTGGCTAGGCTTATATAGGCCCTAGGGCCAATAGCCTAGTACCTAGCCATGAACCTATGAACCTATATTCTGCATGCATATTGTTCTACTAAACATCTTTAAAATGGATACTGAAACAGGCTATATCCCTGAAACCTAGAGAATAGTCATAATAATGCCATATAAGGGGGAATCTATCCTCTGACCCAGGTAATGAGACCCATTAGTTTTACCCCAGCATATTTCCTACCTATGAAATGAACTACTTCTGTATATTAAGCAAAGTAGTACCCCAGGTAGTTTCAAGAATAAGCTAGAAAATAGGATGGGCACACACAAATTCTCCCCAAGCCTGTCTTGTGTAACCCTCCTTAAGCCTGGAGGTAATTCATGATGTTTGGTGTTCTGTGCTAGGCTGTTAATGATCTGATAACCAAATGCCTATTATCTATGTATGAATATGTAAATCCTAAAGCATGGAAACTACGTATCTATATCATTTTTCTTTTTTTTTTTTTCTTTCTTTCCTGAGTAAGTGCCTTGGTCCTTTTCTGACTTTTTTGTATATGATCTTTCATGGGCATGAGATATTATTCTAGATCCTTTGTCAGTGCCATAAACATTACTTAAAATATACAGGCTTGTCAGGCAACCTTTTAAGATGTACCACTGACATAAACTGTTAAGACATTTTGTTGAAGGATAATCGTGATATGAAAAATTAATTCATTTGTTTGAAATAAAAAGTAGATAAACTGCAACAGTGCATATTTGAGAAGAGAAGACAAAGAAATAAACAGAGAAGATGCAATAAAACCTAGTGAATTAAATTATAGTCAACATAAATTATACTATAGGAAAACAGGTACAATAAAATAACTACACTAAATAAAATTGAATTAATCTTTTCTTTTTTGGCATTCCACTCTCTCCAGAGCCACACAAGGGTCAAGTCCATGGACTCCTCTACTTGCACCAAACTGCTCCATCTGTTCCAAGGTTGTGGAAGCTGTGAAGTCCTGGGCAAGGTGAGGGCTTTATGGCCCATTCTTTCTTGCCCAGGAATCCCCCAAAAGCTCATCCTCTCATGTTGAGAGTTGGATGGTAAGGAGCGGGCCAGCTTGCTGGTTCTGTGGGGTGGCCTACCCTTTCCTCCAGCAGATCACCCCCACTGCAGCACCTATTCCCATCACTGTTATAATTGCCATTCAACAGGAAGCCCTATGCTCACAGTGTGACTTGCATACAGCAACATGGGAACTATACCCATTATTTTGCTGTGCCTCTGTTGAGCAGTGACACTGAGGTAATCCCTGGGGTATATCTGCGATCTCCCATCCATTGGTCAAGATTTCTCTTGAACAAGGCCAGCGAGGTGCTCTGCCTCACATATACCGGGATTTTATTCCACAGCATAGGGAGTCTTTGGGTGATGAATCTATCCCTCCAGCACGTCCTATTAATAGCCGTGTCGAGGTTTAAGTCTCCCGCCCTTGTGGCTCTGACGGATCTAGATTTTTTGAGGTGAAGCATATTCATCAAATCTGGGTTTGACATGGCCTTGTATGTTAGGCAAAGGTCACCTCTGAGCAAGCGGTGGCGACTGAATAGAGCTGGAGTTCTTTCAGTCGGGCAGCATAGGACAGATGTTTGAGACCCTTTATCCTTTTGGTGAGGAACTTTGTGGCCTCTCCAGCTGCTGCAAGTGTCGGGTCAGATACATTCCGAATGGGGCATTGTACTCAATCATTGGTCTGATGAGTGATGAGTATAGGGAGACTATGACCTCCCTTGATCTAGATGAGAATCCCTTCATGATAAGGTGGGCAATGTAGAAGGTCTTCCTAACTACTTTAGCTACATGGGTGTCGAATGACAGACTACTATCAACCTGGGTCCCCAGGTCCCTGATAATTTCTTCTGTACTCAGTGGATTGCCACCTATTTGGTAGCTAGGGGTAACCTTGTTTTTCCCGAAGGGTATGACTATGCATTTTTTGGCATTTAACTTTAGGCCATGGCTCTGGCACCAGTTATCTGTTTCTGTGAGACCCTTCTGAAGGATATCTGTGTCAGATGTGTTTTCTACTATGGCGCCCAATCTTTACAACAAAAGTTTTCAAACAAAGTTAGGTGGCCTCAGTGTTTTTCCTGCACAATGGTTATGGGGGAAGTAGCTGAATAAAATGTTTCAGGCCACTTTAAAACATCAGGGTAGAGGTTAGAGGCTTGTTTGGATGATTTTCAAATACTACAGCTAATATTAATGTTGACTGTCAATATGACTCAGAGAAAGACAAATGTTATATATGATTCTTCATTTTACATAAATTCAAAAATTAAAGTGTCATATCTATGTGCATATGAATCAGAAGTTCCCTAGCACAAGACAGTAATTAGATGTTGTAGTTTGTAAAACAGTATGCAGCATGCACTTCTCTGGGCCATTTTAGGTTGTATGCAGTAGTCAGACTCGTAAAAAAGTATGTGACTATGAAATGGTGTTACCCTCATCAAGAAATCATGCTATACATACTTCCTAGATTTTGGCAGAAGCAGGAAGAAACCAAAGAAAACATGATTCCCAGGCCGAGCAAACTATACATCTCTCAGCCCATTAAAATAAAAAAAATAAATAAACACGTACCAAATGACCTTTCACTCTACGTAGCTTTTATTCATTTTCTTAGACACTGCTTCATGCTTGAATACTTTCCATATCTTTTGACAACTGCAATAACAGGACTCGTCTCCAGGAACGTCACTGTACTTTTCAGACCTCATGATAGCTGCATTCTAACCAGCCTTTTGGCCAGCACACTGGCTCCCTTATCACCACTGTGATAGCTCATTTTTTCCCTTACAGTGGAAGGATTAATGCCATTCATTCCTAGAATAAGGCAAAGGCCCTGTGGCCTCATTTCTTCCTTAGCCTAGGTCAAAGCCCAATCAGGCCACCCCCTCAAAGGCAGAAGGCAGATGTTGGGGAGCCAGTCTGTCAGCAGACCAAGCTAGGATGAACCTACCCCTCTTTCCTTTCAGTAGCTGCTTGTTTCACTGAAGCCATTGCTCTAGGCAGACCTCAAAGGGTACCTCCACACATTTAGGACTACCTTCTTGGCTTACATGCAGCATAGATCACCCAATCTAATAGTCCAGTTGGAGTTAGTGGTACAGTGGTCACACTGTGTCCCTCCTTCCAGGTTGGGCAAGCTGGTGGAAGCCATTCATTTTCACCCTCCCTTACCTCTGCTCTTCCAGTACCTAAATCACTAGTTAAATCTGGGTCATTGACAGGGCTGTTACCCTCAATGCCACTGGGCTGAGGCTGTGATAACTGTACTTTGAAGTAGTTCTGGTGCCTAGGAGGGTTGCTTAATGTTGTTTATATTAAACAAATGTAAGTGCTGAAACAATATAATAAATAATGTGTTAGATTTCCTCTACTGAACATGAGGAACATCATTCATATTACTTTCCTTATGTATTTATTTATCTTTTAATGTAAGTAGACTCGACTGGTTGGCCATTTTTCAACAATGACCTGTTACAACATTGTAAAAACGGAAACACAGTACATAAAAAGTAGATTATATATTTACACAGACAGTAACTTGTCACAGGTAGACAGCAACAAATTACAAAATTGTGTAGAAAATCGTTTAAGAATAGCAATAATAACAACAAGAAAGTAATCTCTGACGTTTAGCTTCAAGGTGACACTTCACTGCTAGTAATCATCTCTACAGGGGCAGAGTTAGATCATTTTGTATGCTAGGAAAGCAGTAGTACAGCTTAGTACTACTGAGAATGAGTTTGTAAATGGAAAACTGATTATGATATCTTAAGTGCAAAGGCTAGCAAGACCAAGATTTAGTGTTGCTAAGAGCAATGGTGCTTTAACAAGGCAAAGTTTCCATCAGGTAAGAATGTAGTGAACATGAGAATGCCTGTGATTCAAAAGTAAATGAAGTAACTGTTTGGAAATTTAGCTGTTCCTGTAACAGGGAACAGACTTATACCACTTATAGTGGCACTGTGTACTTCCCTACTCAGAGCATTTATCGTAAATCTGCCAATAAAAGCTGCAGTCTTTGCAAATCGGTAGTAAAACCAGACAATATTGCTGCCAGGCCGTGTGGTTAGGCAGTGTGAACATTTTGTAGTGTGTTTCAGGAGAGTCCTAGGATTTGAAAATGCCATGTGAATTTGGAATGTTTAACAGCTTACAGGATGCCACTTTGTGGGGAAGCTACAAGCAAGTTTCTTTGGTTTTAGAGTTACTATTGTGTCTTTATGTTGCAACAAGGAACACTGCTTCAGTTTTTCTTTCTAAAGTACAAACTAAGGTCTTAATGAACCACTATGTTTTCAGATGTTCTTATGATAAAGTTAAACAGAAGATGGTAGGTGAACAGTTTGAAGACCATAAAGAAAAGTCATCAGCATACCTCAATGAGACAGGAAATGAAAGGAAAATTAATGAATGCCGTAAATAACAGGGGTCCCAGCAATGAACCCTAGGGTACCCAAGTAGTAACTGTTGTAAGCTGTGAGTGAGCTTTGACACTGTGGGCCATTTACACTGATGCTTCTGAAGTAAAATGACCACATAGGGATTGATATGTTTTTATTCACAAAGTCAAATATTTTTGTGAAGTCTACGAACACAACAACAATCAATTTGCTTTATCCATATTGCACACCAGGTTGACAGAGAGAGAAAATAACAGCTAGAGTGCTGTAGCCTTTGTGGAAATTGTTTTTTCCTTACTTGTCAATCCACAGGACTCACATTAGGGAGCCAACTTACTGAATAATAATGTCTCTAGAATTTCAGGCTTATGTCCATATGGCTAAGTAGTCTGAGAAGGTCATTGCTTCAGAAGATGGAATAACTGTAGCAGTTTTCCTCATTTCAGGGAACGGAAAATGTCAACAGTGTATACAACAGGTACAGATCGGAAAGTGTTTTAAAAAGTTTGAAAATACACCATCTGATCCAATGTGCCATAACTAGGGATTATCTTAAGTCATTCTGTTGACCTTACCTGGTGTCAATCCATTTAGACTGAAAATTTATGTGAAATCCTGTAAGTAAATGTGTAAATGGAGATTGTTGTAGTGCTATTAATGTTAGTTACCCATGAATTATTATCAAATAACTTTGTGAATATCTCTGCAGTGGTGATTGGAGAAGCAGTTTGTTGATTATTGTTACATAATGTAATGTTTTTGGTTATTAATTCATTGTCAGAAGCTCTTTGGGTAGCCAAGCAGCCTTCACTGGCATGCTGTTTGGTACATTATTTTAGCTTTAGTGATCAACTCTTTACATTTGTTTCTTATGATATAAAATGTTCCACATTAAGTGGAACTTAAAGATTTTCAGTGTGGTCAAGGCTTTGCTTTTTTATTATTTATTTATTTATTTACTGACATTTGGTGGCATGGAAAGTCCGACTGGGTTAAGAACCCATTTTCAATGAAGGCCCGGAGAGAAAAGCACCAACAAATTATGATATTATTACAGTTACACAAGGAAAAGTTGTTGCTAGAAAGCATATATACATATAAACACACAATTGAAGTTGATTTTGTAAAACAGTAGAACGTTGTAGAAACATAGTTGTTAAAGTAGTTATTATTATCAAGTATTGGTACAATATCAAAGAGCAGTGCACCATTTTTAACATCTATAAGGTAGAGTGGTTTACAGTTTAAGGATAGGAAATTAGAACATTAAAAAAAGTGAGGTAGAATAGTTAAGGAGGTAAAGGGAGAAACAAGGTAAGAGAAAGGGAAAGGGGGGAATAAAGCAGTCAGGTAGCAAGAAGTTGTGAGGAGGGAGTATAATAATAAAGGGGAAGGTGAAAGTTGGGTGGATGAGATAGGAAATGGGTGGAACGAGGGTTTGCTTAGTAAAAACAGAGAATAAGTAACAGACGGAAAGTTAGAGTAGCAGGAGAAGATTATCTGTTGGTCAAGGAGCAATGGCATATATGAGAGTTAAGAAGGCAGTTTTTTAATGTAAGCTTAAAAATTAAATTAAAATTCTTGAAACAGTCAGTGGCAATGATATTTGTAGGTAAGGTGTTCCAGCAGCATTTGAGTACCTTTTACCTTTTCTTCTCTAGGGTAATTCAAGGTGCAGGTTTATTGCAGACACTCTTGGTAACAGCAGGATAGTACCATAGTTGGAGAATACATGTGGCTGTTACCCACACATGATTTTAGTAGCTTTGCCGAGAAGCAGGTTGCAGTTGGGTAGGTAGCTGGGGTCACTAATCATAGCTGGAAAATCTCTAAGGGGCATTTCTGAGCATGCAATTCAGTGAGGTTTGATTTGAGTTCAGAAAGTTGGGTCTGTTAGGAAAGATGATTAAGTGATGGTAAGGTTGTTCAAGTAACTCCCTAAGGATCTCATATAGTGAATAAGGCCCAATTAACACTGTAATCACCTAGGATGGTGCTATTAGAACAACTCAGGTGATGCATCACACATTCTAGGGAGGAATGTATTCCAAATAATAAAGTTAGAGGCGAGAGCTTAAAAGGCCAAAAGTAAATCTGAAATTACTATGCAGAAGGCACATGCATGTTTAGTCTTTTGCTTGGTTATGTTAATAGATGTAACCACAATGAAAACTGTAATATGTCCAGAGACCAGCAGTGCCATTCCATTTCCTCACACAGATCTAGAAGGACTGGTTCATGTTGTTAATGGAATTATGGATGGCATTAGCTGGTTTTAGTCAAATTTCTGTGATTGCTTAGATTTTGGCTTGGTGGACATGGATTCAGCATTCAAGCTGAACAAATTTATTTTCAAAGCTGTTGGTATTAAATCAAACAATTCTGAGAGCTATGCAGCTAATGGAAATACATTTTAGTGGAACAGGATTAATCCCTATGCCTCATCATAGAATTATGACCATAAGGATTATCCTACTGCCAGCTCTGTTAGCATATAGGGTTACCACCCTGACTATGACCTAGATGAACCACATTCATGGTGGGTAACAGAGGCATTATGAGGTAAAGTCTGCTCATCACTCTTTCTCTCCCCCATCTCTTTTTAAGGGGGAAAGTACATGTTCAGAATGCACATTGCTTATATATATGCACTGATAAATCTATCAAGCATCCTGCAAATGGTAAAGCTTTGTTCTTAAAGCTTATGATAACTGCAATAATTGTAATCTTATTTACTTAGCAAAATATGGCAAATGCGATACATACTATATTGGGAAGACCAACCATAGACTAAAAGAAAGAATAGGGCACCATAATTCTGACATTAACAGGAAAAATTTAACTAATGCACTGTATAAGCACATTTCAGAACAGATGACACCCATACTTTTAAATTTATGATTTTGAAAATGATTTTTTAACCATTAAGGGGTGGTGACATTGTTCTTTTAACTGAATAGGAAGAATTTAGGTGAGTTTTTAGATTTAAACTTCATATTGCCCCAGGTTTGAATGAGATGGTCATCTTAAAATCCCATCTGAAGCGATGACATTCATTAATTAAAATATAGATCATGAGATGGTTCATAATTGCATTTAATTGTTGCTTCTAACCTTGTTTTATATATGCCTGATGAAGCTGGTGAAAGTGTGCTTACACTTGTATTTTATTCTTTGCATTTACTTGTTTCTTATGTTTATTAAATGCTTTTAGTTGCATTTGTAGTTCTGCTCACTCTTATTGTTTTATTAACTGCATTATTTGGTATTTGACCAGATTTATCACAGAGCTAATACTGATATTCTTTGAACATTTCTCAGTTTTAATAAGCATTGTAGGATGTACCATATAGCTGTTATGCTACCAAGTTGCATTTCAGACCTGGCTTACTATCATGCATTAACTCAGAAATTAGTACCCATACATCATGGATACAGGTGGTCCTAGGAGGTTTCATCCAAGTGGCATTCTGCAAACTCTATTTTGGAGTGAATGTTTAAGCAGGAGAGGACAGATCATGTGTATGCAAGGCAGTATGGTAATGAGGAAGGGAAAGAAACACGGCTTCAGTTGATGGCATCTGATGAAGAGCATTACTATCATTCTGAAATCCATGCAGAAACCCACATGTGGGTGAGCTGTGGGCAACCAGATACAACTGACCAGGATGTGGTGTTATAGACTCTAATTGAATCTGACCTTGCTAATTGAGTGAGTGAGTGAGTGAGTGAGTGAGTGAGTGAGTGAGTGAGTGAGTGAGTGAGTGAGTGAGTGGGTGGGTGAGTGAGTGAGTGAGTGAGTGAGTGAGTGAGTGAGTGAGTGAGTGAGTGAGTGAGTGAGTGAGTGAGTGACTGGGGAAGTATGACTGTGTGTAGAACTCTGTTTCAGCAGAAGCCCAGGGGAAAACCTCTACTGGTACAATATAATACAAGCTACAATATAAATTATCACAGGTAAATTAAATATTAGTGTCATCACTGACAGAACAGTATTTAAAAATGACAGAGTGCACATACTGAACTAGTTCACATTACATAAAAGCATACTGAATAAAATTATGCAATCACGCTAGTACAATGAAACTGGTACAGCAGCTGAAATTTATAGTAGTACAGCTTTTCTTTCATGACAAGTGTTGTTGCACAGTACAATGACAGATATATGGTGTGTGTGTGCCCACAGTGCATATGTGTAGATTTGTATCTCTGTGTATATTTTTAGACAATTTCTACTACTTTCTATAGTCCAAGGTGATATAACCAATAAAAATGGCTTACTCTTGGAGCACATTGTTTGTGCAATTGGAGCTAGAATATTTCCTGTGGCTGCATTACAGTTTCCTAGTTTAGAAAGTGTCTGTTAATATTTTGAAGGAACACCCTATCAGAAATATTGTATTTTGGGGGCCCTTTGTGTATGAAAGGAGATGAAATATTTCCCACAAGAAAGTGATTACTGTATCTTCTGTAAATATTTTATGTATTTTTTTCTAATCAGAGAAGGTTTGCTTGACAGAAATATTTTATCTTAAAAGAATTATTATGTAAAAGAAGCTGAAATTCTTCCCAGGAAAAAAAAAGTCATTACTCCATCTCTTTGTTATTAGACAATTTTAATCAGTTATGCATAAAGGACTTTCACACTGTGAGAATCTAGGTACCCTGGAAGCTGTCTGAGAGTCAGAGAAGGACTTCATCTTTCATATTTAACAGAGGTGGCTTGCACTAAGAACAGTGATGTCTCATATCTCAAAAGAAGATCACAGAACTGCATATTCTGGAATAGACAATTGCTAGCAAGTTATAACACTGCTAGTATTCCAAAGACATGCATAAGGTAGATCCAGGACTCTAAATTTGCCCATCAGGACTTCCATGAGTATGTGTGCGTATACGATATGGAAGAAGTAATTGACAACCTATTTCCATTTTCCCTTTTGCCTGCTTTTATTATCACATAAGGAAGATGTTCATAATGTAGGGTCTACACAAAGTAAAGGCAGATAAATTACAACCACCACCACAACCCCTTTTTGTACATGCAAGCCTAGAACAAGAGAAAAATCATTCCTTTCAGATCAACATGGGCACATCAGGTACAACATTAATTAAAACCTACAGTATAAACAAAATATGATTGATTTCAATAATTAGTTTAGTTTTTGGTGTCGTTCCAAGGGGGTCCAGTTCCTGTCTGCCTGGGAAGCCATGGTCGACATACTTTGCTGCTTTGCCAGAGATAGTTTGCACCTGGCACCCCTAGGCTTTCAGCTGATGGTAAAGGATCTCGCTTCCCCCATAGTGCCTTGTTTAAGGCAAAGTCTCAAAAACAGCATTACCGACATGAAATTAACCAATCAGAATAAAATAAGGATCATGCTGTTAAATGTTAGGAGCTTAAACCAAAAACTGCACTCCTTGGCAGCACTTCTATCACTAGAAGATGTAGATGTTTGTGCAGTCATAGAAACCTGGTTTAAGGCCTCAGAGATACCCTGCCCTTGCAAGGCTACAATGCTTTTCACACCTTTAGACCACAAAATAAACATGTGAAAACCAAAGGAGGTGGTGTTTCAGTCTATATTAAAGATAAATTCACCTCCCATCTAGTTCGACCGGACAACTCCATGGAGTTACTCCAGGCCCAGGTTACAGTAGGTAAGAGCCATGTTTAAGTCCTAGCCACTTATAGATCCCCCGTCATGGATCACGACACCCATGAAGCCTACTTAACCAAACTGAAGACAATCCAAATTCTACCAAACACACTGGTTATGGGGGATTTCAATTATCCCACCATAAACTGGGAAAGCTACTCTTACCCAAACTTGCTAACACAAAAGTTCCTTGATTTTGTGAAATCACGTGCCCTGGAGCAAATTGTCCATACCCTGACAAGAGTAACAAACATTCTAGAGCTGGTCCTCACCAACATGTCAAATGGTGCACTGTTGCAACTGTTGTACTCTTAATAGTTAAAACTCACCACAAATCAGTCACCTTATAACTGACACTAACAGCAAAACTCACAAAAGGTGAAATCAGACTAAAAACTTCCCCAAGGCAAATTATACTCTCCTAGGTGAAGGTATAAATGCATTCCAAGCCCCACTCCAAGCTGAAAGTGGTAACTATGCCAAAGTTTACACTAAAGCCCTGTACAATCACTTGCATAAATATTTAAACTCGCCTGTATCAGATAGATTCAAAGCCAGAGCCCCAAGTAAAATCAAGCTGCCATGGTGGACTTCCAGCATCAGCAAGCTCTGCAATAAACACAAAAAGCTGCTATCTAAGAAAACAAAGAAAAGGACCCAACAATGGAAAAACACCTTCATCGACCTTAACAGGCAAATAAGACAACTTGTCAAATGCTCAAGATTTCCTTTGAGAGAAACCTAGCAAGTACTGCCAAGGATAACCATAAGGCTTTTTATAGCTATGCACATTACCTAAAGAGTGGAACCGAAGTATATGCAGAACTGGTGGCAAACAGTATCAGACACACTGACCCCACAGAGATAGCGAAGCTGCAAGCAGACAGGTTTAGTGACAATTTCACTCCCTTATCCCCTCCTAACTCACAACAAACCCTCCCCCAACTCCACTCCCACCTTGCACATCTGAAGAACAGGTCCTTAAATCCCTGTCCAAGCAAAGAACATGACCTCTATGGGACTAGCTGACGTCCCAGGCTGTCTTCTAAACAGGCTAGAACATGAACTAACATCACCACTAAGCACCCTTTTCAATCATGGCCCAACCACAGGTTTTGTTACTGTAGAATGAAGAACAGCTACAGTTATTCCCCTCCACAAAGGTGGCCTAGCAACAGATCTGGGGAATTACAGACCCATAAGCCTGACCAGCCTCATCTGTAAGGCCATGGAACGTATTATTATGGAACTCATAAATAAAGACATAGGCAACCTCCAAACCCTGGATCCTACCCAATTTGGCTTCATGAAAGGCAGATCCTGCCTGTTAAATCTGATGGATTTCTTTGAAAGTATGACCAGGGCCATTGATGAGGACAAATTTGTGCACACAGATACCTCAACTTGGCAAACGCTTTCAACATGATCCCAAATTTAGGCATTACCAATAAAGTTAGCAAAATGAGTGTAATCCCCTTTGTTGTAAGATGGGTTCCCAACTGGCTCACAAACCAGATGCACACTATCAAAGTGGGTGACTCCACATCAACCAGCAGACCTGTTGCCAGCGGGGTGCCACAGGAGTCAGTGCTGGGCCCCCTACTGTTTGGTATATACTTCTCAGAAGTTCAAGTAAAAACTAAAGGGTTATGGCTGACCAAGTTTGCTGATGACTGAAAACTAGGTACAATCATTGAGTCCCCAAATTATGTCAGTATACTCCAGGAGGTCTCACACAGACCAGCGGCTAGTGTATTAGTCACGGTCTCAAACTTGAATGCAGATAAAGGCATTATCATTCCCTTCAACACAATGTCCCTTCACACTGTCAAATCAGCAACATTACCCTAAGTACCCATGAAGTGGTAAGGGACCTGGGATCTTGGGATCACAGGTTGACTGTGATATTAACTTTGACCACAATGTGTCTACCATTGAAAGGAAAGCTTTCTACATAGCTCACTTGATTAGTAAAGGCATCACTTCGAGAGCAAATGAAGTTATAACACCTCTATACCTGGCACTCATCCAGACCATAATTGAGTATAACACCCCATTTGGTAAGTACCGTACTAAGCACCTGCTGCAATTAGAGAGACCTCAGAGTTTTCTAACAAAGAAGATCAAGGGCCACCAGCATGTGCCCTACATGGACTGACTAAAGTCCCTGTCACTATACTCCATTTCATATAGACTTCTTAGGGGAGACTTATGCCTGGCCTACAGAGCAACCCAAGACCCAGTCCTAATGAATTTACTGCATATTTGTAAATCAAATGGGTGTAGGGCTACCCACTCCAGGGACTTAAATATGGCCTGTGACTTAAATAGGAAATGGTGGAGTTACAGATTTAAATCCCAGTAACTGCCACGTCTTTGGAACAGGGTACCAATCATGTGAAACAGAGCACATCTATGACACTGTTCAAGAGAAACCTGGACGAGTGGATGGGGCACCATAAATTCTTACTAGAGATAGTACCCACAACTCTCCTGGACATGGGCAGTCATCACTAAATGCAATCTTGGGTATTGAATAGCACTTCTACTGTATTACATTGGGTTGAAATGGCTAGACTTAAAATGACCTCCGAGTCAATAGCCTAGTAATTTTCTATGATCCTTTGATCTTATAAAGCCAGTGACAAGAAAAAAACTCTTATGTGCATACCAGTTTCCAAGCAATACAATACTCTCACTTGCAGAAGACCCAAATGGAGAGGAGGTACTCCAGATATTTGCCACTTTTTTATGCGACAAAAAATGCATATAACTTTATACAAATGTTTTAAAGAACCATATAAAGAAGATAGACAAGGGGATGTCACAAAAACTCCTATAAAGGATCTTGTACAAGAAACATTATTTTTGTTTTGTTTATAAGGTTGCTTAAACATTACAGTGACCAAGAAACAGTGGCAAACCAGTTTGCACCTAAGCCATGATAAAAAACAAATATCCCAGGGATAAAAAATTCAGAGGGGGATATTCCACAATGACTGTTTATAACTGCTGCTCTGTTGTCTTGCTCTTAACCCATTAAGTTTCTACTTAACAGATTACGTCATGGTTACAGTTTGGCTCCCAGAAAACAATACAATGTAATCACTTCTCATCTTCCTTTTGTGGATGATTTAAAACTGTATAGTTCATGAGATGAGGAGCTAAAAGCACAACTGCTAGAAGTCAAAACTTTCTCGGGTGATATAAGAATATTATTTGGTGTTGATAAATGAGCAAAAGCAACATTTAAAGCAGGAAAGCTAAGCACCAAGAAAACATCAGTCTGGGCCAGACATTTCATATAAAGGAACTTGAGCAGGAGGGAGTGTATACATATTTGGGAATCAATGAAGGATCAGCAATAAAACATGAACAAATATGAACAAAATTCATAAGAAATATTTTAGAAGGTTAAAATTAATATGGAAAACAGCCCTGACATCTAGGAACAAAGTCCAAGTTATAAACCAATTTGATCTTCCTGTTCTGACTTGCAGTTTTCAGGTGACTGACTGGCCCCAAAAGGCATTGGATCAGTTGGGCAGGAAAACAAGAAACATGCTTCATGCTTATCAAATGATATATAAAAATCAGTGTATACCAAGACTGTCCGTATATTCCTCATTCTGAAGGAGGTACGTGCCTCCTCGAAATTGATTACATGTATAGATCTGCAGTCGTAGGACTGCATACATATCTGCTGACCTCACCAGATCAAAACATAGTGAAAATTTTAAAACATAAACAGAACATGTCTAAGATGACTTCCCTGCTTCGTTTAGCAGAAGCATATCAATGTCATGAGGGTATGGAAATAAAACCAGAAGTAGATAAAATGTTGGAGCAACTGAATGTGACAAAAAACAAAAGAAAGACTATAAGAAGGATCAGATGAGAATGCAATAAATGTGGAAATGGCATAAATACAGCTGCAAGTAGAGAAAACTCCTGGAACAACCTTATATTGATCGCAATCTGCCACAGGAATGGTTAAGAAGAGGTAAATTTAAACCAAAAGATGAAAGGTTAATATCAGTGGCCCAGGATAGTGGACTCCCATTATGGTATTAGAAACCCAAAAGACGTGGAGAAATTAAACCCGGAAACATTATTTTTTTTTTTGTTTATAAGGTTGCTTAAATATTTTTGTCTATAAAAAAGTGTCAACTGCCATCATTATTTCATTTCCCACATTAGATCTTTGTGTCACAATAAATATTCTTACAGATCTAGAGAGCAATGTCCCACCAAATGCAAATAAAACTGCACTGCATCAGTCTGATAATGACAGTGCTCCATACAAGTTCATTTGGAACCATGAAACTACATCAAATTGCTATATTGACCAACACCACTTGACCATTTCAAAACACTTTTGCAGAGATTTAGCTTGTCCACAATGAAGACATGATAACCGTAATCTGTGCTTACTCTTACAGATACATTGAATAGTGAAATCTATTATCAGATTTCCATAATTTCCTCTTGAAAAACTACAGCTGTCCCCTAATGTTGCTGTGCCCTTGAAAAGGAATAGTAAACAAACTACAAATTGATGGCAAATAGTCAACAAACCCATTCCTTTGGATTCTTGTTTTCTATCAGCTCACTATTAGATTTAGGTCGTACATATTATGCTGTTCTTAATTTCCTCGTTCAGTGATCATCCCTCAAAATTTAAAACTTCACCCATATCAGGAAGACATATTTCAGTTGCTTAACTGTATTTCTCATTTCAACACACGCACGTGTATTCAAGCGGTAAGGGTCCTTGAAACTGTTTTGCTTTGGTGTTTCGTGTCAAGACCTATGCCCAAATATCCTGCCTTGAGAATTTTACTGCAAAATGTCAGACTTCAGAGAATCAAGCTATACAAATGGCTTGTTCTGCGGAATCAAATTCTGGAGAAAGGAAGAGCAGCTGAACAATTAATATTTGATATAATGTAGACTTTATCACCATCACCCTTCTAGAAGTGTTTGGAGGCCTTTGCTTCATCTTTCAACTATCCTAGAAAAAGTCACACATCTCTCATGCATGCTTGTCTGTACATTTTGCTTGTTTCCTTATTTATAAAAATCTTAACTAACTTTTTGTCTCACCCTTGCTAACCTGATAGTGTACGTTACAGTATAGATGTCTTTCTTAGGACTGGATTTAAAGTTTGGAATTTGGTAGCTTATCACACACATTTTTCAGCAAAGCATTCTTAGACATTTTCTACCAAACCCTTTCTTAAATACAGATCACTGTGCTCTTGATATGTGTACCTGCGCAATTCTGATAAGTTCAGTTGTTGAGAAACAGCTGCCTTTCACATGAATCCTATTACAATAATACTTTCATATTGTGATACCACATGTATACTATTCAGGGTCTCTGGGGGGGAGGGGTCTGAGTCTGTTCTATTACACAATGTGTCAAATGCTGTTGTTAGCACAGACAATTAAGGCTCTAAGCTCTTAATGAGCTGCTTTCTGTGGGCAGGAGTAAAGGGTTTGATTCCTTCATTTGTCTCCTGTGTGATTCTGAGCAAGTCACTTAACCAAACAGGATACTTTGGTCCAGAAGGTTTACTTGCTTAACAATTGTATAAAATAAGAAATAAAATAAAAATGGCAAAAAAAAAAAAAAAAACAATCCTAAACAGGCAACTGGTTCATCACAGGATGTATGCATGCATTCATTCGCAGTGTATGCTTACCTATAGTCAATTTAGAGGATCACACATTCAGCTAATGGCATGTCTTTAAGATGTGTGTGGGGGAGGGGACTAGAGTACATGGTAAAAAAACAATGCAGATACAGTGAAAGCATGATGCAGCACCCACACTGATGTCACCCCAATCAGCAACTGAACTGGGCAACCTAAGAACTGTCTGGCAGCAGTACTGACATCTACAACACCGTGTCTCCCCATCTCTTTTATGTTAGCTCAAAATGTAATGCTTGCACTGAAGTATTCTGTGTCAACATTTTGTAGATTGTGGATAAAAATGGCCCCGTGAATTAGCCCACATGTGCTATTAATAAAATAATTGCCAGAGTGCTTCATCTGGGCTAGCCTCACTTCTTAGTTCAGAGAATGCATACAAGAGAGGAACCTAAAAGCACCTTTTTATCTGAATGTTTTGAAACCTACATTGTTAACTTTTTCAACATTCACAGAAAAAAAGTTTAAGGAAGCTTGGATACTTGCAAGACAAATAAAAAATAAATCATTAGGGCTTGTTGTGGAGAGAATGGAATCATTTACTACTAAATTATAATTTCAATACATTAAAGGACAAGGATTAATGTTCCTGTTCTCACATGTTATGATATCTTATGACATTTCCCTTTTAATCTTAGTCATCATAAACTAAATGAAAGAGTTAGAGTTAAAGTCTGTGAAATGGGAGTTCTCACTTCTGCTGAATAAACCTGGGAAGGGATATGCTGTCATTAATAACACTTGTGAATATATGTATAAGTTTTAATTAATTGTAATGTTAAACTTTATTAATTTGCAATATTCTGTATACAACAGCATAAATGCTCACTGCAGCAGGTATCAAATGAAACCATAGCCATGAAGGATGACAGAATCCAAGTTTCAATTAAATGAGTTCATTTTGGCACTCATTTTGTTTATTGTTCATGTTTGCAAGCAGTATGATTGTTAGAAACCCTGTGGACTCACTGGTTGTCATTTGTCAGTATGTTGTCAGCTAATCATTTGTGGCACTTTGTTTAGTAACGCACATGCAACGCTTGTTTTCTTACAGTACATTAATTTTATTCTGGTGCTAAAGTTTAATTCAGCAGGAGACAGCGAGAGTAAATGAAAAAGTATACATGTATATGCTGAAGGAGTATTTTATATGGGAATGTCCAAAAGATCTTCAAAGGTGAACGTTTTTCTGTCATATTTAAAGGTCATTTTATTTTTTGATTTTGTTGACTGGGTAAGTCCTATTAAGTCTATGAGCTTGTTTCAGGGGAGACCTAAGATGGTATTTATATTGACTAGGGGAAATACGGCCAGGGAGCTTCCCCTACTCTTTTTTTCAATAACTGCAGTGGGATTCTTCACATCCACTTGAGCTACCACCAACTCACGCAGATGGATTTCACTTTAATGTCTCCCTCTTCCACTGCACTTCAGTGTCAGTAGTGGGAAACTAATATAAATACCTGGTGTGGGAAAAGAACCCACAACCTTCCGATCTTCTAGTGCCAGAAGTAAATGTGCTCTTTGTTGAGCCACTGGAACTTTATACATGCATTTAATGGCTTAGCTCTACTCCTGCTGAATAAGAAATTTTCTTCATTTTAATTGTTTATATGATGGATAGTATGTCTTGCATCATCCTCATTACTTTTAGCACTGAATGTTGTCAGTTTATTTTCTGGACGAAGAATGCTTCTCATTGAAAGTTGTCACAAGATGCATGTAAACAAAATCCAATTGCATTCTAGAGCTGGTACCTTTGTAAAAGCAAATTTGTAATGGATAGTACTTTCTGCTGCTCAAAGATTCCAGTATATTCTCATGTTTTTTAAAGACTTTCTAAATTTTATCAGGCAAGTGGTAAATACCTCTCTGCAAAATAAAAGTGCTGAGTATATCAAGTTCTTACATGCAGAAGAATGCTGAAAAACACCAGATAAAATAACATTTAAAAAAGTACCCCTCTGTTGCTGGAAAAGGCCCCCATTAAACACACACACATATGCATGCAAACATGCTCCCTTCTATACCAGGAGAACAATAATGTCCCAGGTCTTCTGTCATATCAAATTAACCTCAAAGTGAAAAATTAAGGTGGTGGCAAGTTAAATCTGTTCCAGTAGAGTTACCAGGCCCAAATGGTTCATGAGAAAGCACTAACAAATTCAGTTATTAACCTATTTGATCTGTTTTCAATTCCAGTAGGCAAACACTCATGGAACTCCACATGGAAACTTCCCCTTTCAAGGATCACAGTTCTACTAGTATGTGTTAAAATGTGCAACTTTAAGCTGTCAGTGTGTTTCATACTTGCCTTCCTTGTAGTTATTTATCTTGCAGTTTCACATTCACACTTACAAGTTTTCTCACTCTTACACTGTAAATCTTTCAGAGCATGTCACTAGTGCATTGTACTACTTTCTGTCTGAATTGTAATGCATACCTCCCAACTTCCTTTCTCTAGATCCAGGGTCACAGCCAAAGGTAATGGCTGGGGTGCAATGCCCTAAAATCATAGACAGCTTTTAAATATTACTTTAATTCAAGTAGAAAGTTAATAGAACAACAAGTTTATCATAAAATAAAGATCTAATGTCTAGCATTTGTGACTGTCTGTTATCCTTAGTGATTTCCCAGAAAACTAAAACATTTACAAGGGACAAGGGAAAACTATGAGGTAAAGTCAGGGATATTTGAAAGATATACTGCTCTGGTACATACAACATACTGTCTGTTCTATGCTGCTGTGTCGTGTGTTCTATTTTATCTGAATCCTGGCCTTAGTATTCTTAGGAAGCGTGCCAGATGTTTCATCTTGCACTAAACGTAAATCAATACATAAAACCTTTGCGCAACCTTCAAGCAACCTGCCTTTCCCACAAGAACACTTTACCAATGGAATTCTTAGCTACCAAAAAAACTTCTTTGCATTTGGATATATTTGCACTGTTCTGTAAACCAGATCAACTCAGATATTTAGTAATGTGTTACATTTTGTGTCTGTCTGCAACTTAAAAAATCAGATATTTTCTAAGCAAGTGTGCTGCCAGTCTACAAATGCAGTGTCATCCTTATATAGGTAGCCCTAAAATTAAAGTGTTCCTCCTGACAAGGCAGAATGTTAGGTCTGTGATGTTTTGTCATAACATGCAGATAGGTAGGAGGTTTGGCTTAAAGTTAAAATAAATGACAGACATGATTCAATTTAGTATAACATGAAGAAAGATAGGTACTTGAGTTAAAACTAAAACAAATGACAGATTTGACTCCAATCTGTATAACATGGAGAAAGGTAGGAGCTTCAGTGAAAGCTAAAACAAATTATACATACGAATGCATCCATCTGCAACATCAGAGGCAATACTTACTGCAGCATGGAATTGGGAAGTACCCTCTAAGTGGTAAAGAATATAGCAGTTCAAGGCATACAAAATGATAACAGTTATCACTTGAAAGAAATGACATGCTGTACTTACTGAGCTGTAAACAAGCGACTTTTAATTGAACATGTCTACAGTTTGGATCCAGGGAGAACTGGCCTAAGAAAAAAGCTGCCGCTGATATTTGTGTGAATTTGTTGCACATCTCAGTGTATTATCTTGTTCTGCCTACATTTCTAGGTAAGATAAGTAAACTGTAGGACTGGGATACTTTGTATTGTTTTGAAACTAAACAGATTAAAAAAACTAACATGTTTATTTGATACAACTTGTATTTTCTCTTTTTGAAACTGCCTGTAAAGCTCTGTATTTGTAAACTAGATCATTTAAGTAATCTTAAGTGATTTCATGTTTTGCTATACAACTCTGTGACCCCTTGGTCCAAAGTGCTTAAAGGCACCACCTATAGATTTACTAAAGTTGTTTTTCTGCCTTCCAAGGACTCACAGCTTATTCAAAGTAACAAAACAAACTTCCAGTTTTATACTAACCAATTACTGAGCTTTTGGCACTGAGTAATGTTTTAATATCTTGAATTGCTCAAGGGAATACTATGTATGCCTTTTCATGCCCAACTTTTTTTTTCATTTTTTAGCATTGAACTGTCAAAGACAGGCATGACAAGCATGTTTGTAAGTGTGCATGTGTGTGTGTGCATGTGTGTGTGTGTGTGTGTGTGTGTGTGTGTGTGTGTGTGTGTGTGTGTGTGTGTGTGTGTGTGTGTGTGTGTGTAACTGAAAGAACTAGAAGGTGCAGTTACTACGACATGAGTATTGACAACATGAGTATTGGGCACTGCTATAATTAGAAATCTGTTATGCACTAAACAGCTGCTCTGCGCAAAGCACAGCTGGGAATTACAGGAATTTTCTGCATTAGTCATAGTGATCACCATCTGTGATTATTTCTCCATATGTTTGACAAGCAGCAGTAAGACTACAACTGTTGTTCAAAGAATATGGGATACTAATGTGCTAATAAAAATGAAGTGCAGTTCACCAATTTGCCCCTCATTGTTCATTGCTGACAGTAAAGGCATATGACCAGCCAGCTCATCTGGTTTTGCATGTAGTGTACTACTGCTGTCATATTGTCAACATAGGAAATGAGAGGCAGCAGTGGTTTCTGGTAGTTTCTTAGAAGCAATGCAGTGTTTAATTGGCAGTTAGATTTATACAAGTTGTTCAATAAAGTCAAGCATTTCTTTTAATGTAATCTGAACATCATTTTTAACCTGAGTACCTAATACGGTGCCCCATTTAGGCAGGATAACTGGAACTTTATGATTTGCAGAGCTCCACTGGCCAAATACTGACAAATTAAGTTTCTCAATTTAATAGTTTTGCTGAACTGCAACAGATGGTTTGTGAAATTTTGATAACGTACTTATTTATTTATTTATTTATTATTTTACATTTTTTACATCTGCATATCACTGGGTTTTGCACTTGTGGTGTCATAGCTATGTCTCAAATTACATTATTTGTATATTTTTAGATTTAGAAAGTTAATCTAGAAGAGGTCAAGCTTGCTAAGATGTTTCATTTCTCAGCTACTCTTCTGAATGATCATTTCAGACCAAACTGGTTTAGTGCTGCAGTTGTACACACAGGAAACCACTCTTTTTAGATACTATTTTCAATATCCCCCCTCTCAGTCCTCCCTCCTATAATTAGTCACCACTCTTCATTTATGTCCACACCGCCCACCTACCCCAATTATTGTCAACAGCTGAACTCTTCCTCTCCACAATCTATGGCTTGACAAGAAGTTGCCACATAAACAATTACAAACTACTATTACCAAACACATTGGTGGGATACAACATTTTTTACCTCCTACTTTGAGTGCAATATACTTCAATAGGAGCCAAAATCTAGTCAGTGTACAGTACCCATTTTTTTTTGCTTTGATCTTGGTTGGCCATCAAGCATCTCTCCTATTTCACCCAATTTGCCTTGTCTTTCTCCACTTTAATTGGCATGAGTGTTGATCAACAAGAATGGCACCATCTTATTCAGGGATCATTGCTCATTCCTACAGTTTCCCCAAGGGCAGGTGTGCAATATGTGTCTGTATTGGGTATGTCTCCTATTTTCAAAGCAGATGTCCCCACCATCAACAAACCACTTAAAATAAAATAAGTAAATGACAATAGCTTTGTCACCATTCAGCCTTGCTTCCTTTAACTGATAAAGACTAAGGCAAAAAGAGTTGATGGCTTAAAAAAGACAAAAGAACATGCTGATAACGCATAAAAAATGGAATTGCCAAAACACCACAGTACTTTAAAGTTTAGCGCTTTCGTTCTTTAATAGATCAAGAACTTCATCAGAGCAATAAGTAACAGTGATTCCTAATTAAATACTTTCACCTACGTGATGTAAACATTATTGATATTATTCTCACCCAATAAACAGGCTCTACTAAAAATATTTTAAAATAATGAAAAAAAAGCATTTTAAAATAATAATAATCAACTTACAATAACAATATTAAGTTCATTTATTTTTTTTAACACACACTTAATATTAATAAATTCATTTAATTCTGGCTCCTTGTCAGCTCCTAAAGCAATTTGCAATCTGACTTCCTTAAGTTCTCATACATTATTAAAGCTTTGGACAAAGGGAGCCTGATCCACAGTTAGTAAAACAAAAAAACTAAATTTTCTAAATTTAGGGCAACTAAAGGCACATTTTACTAACGCATTTGTAAAATCTTTTTTTTTAATAGCTGTAATATGTTCATATATTCTCTGTGAAAGGGTCCTAATGGGCTTCCCTACATAAAAACTGTCACAGCTACAGCATTTGGCCAAATAAATAATGCCTGTAGTTTCGCAATTAAAATGATTTTTCACTGTAAGAGTCTTGTTGAAATGTTTGAAAAATACACTGTGTGCAGCATTTATAAATGTGCAATATGTACAATTCAGACATGGATAAGTACCAACCTGACCAGCAAATAACCTTTAATAGTTTACATTTAATTTTTCTAACAACCCTTTAATGTTAAAGCTTCTCTTATATATAAACCTTGAATGGTCCCCGACAATTATAAGTAATTCTGTGTTACTTAAAATAACTTTCCAGTTATCACCCAGAATTTGTTGACTCTCTTTAGAATCCAAACTAATGGGGATAGGAATAGTATGACTTTTATCCCAGTTTACTGCCCCACTGGTGTCACCCTTTGGAGTGAAACCACCTGTTAAAATAGGTAAAAATTTCATACTTCTAGACTGAATTACTTCTTCCTTCATTGCTGTTAACTTATTAATAGGATATCTTCTATTTACAAAGATTAGCCTCATCTTGACTGTGCCCATCATCAGTGATTAACCTACTTAGCCAAATAACCTGTCCTCTAAAAATATTCCACTTCATGAAATTGGGATGTCGGCCACCAAAATGCAAATAATTGTTAGTAAAAGTTTTCTTCCTGTGTAGTTTATTCTCAAAGCACTTCTGTTCCACATCCATTTTAATGTTAACATCCAAAAATTAACACTGTCCCCACGATCAGTAAGCACAAAGGATAAACATCTAATACTATGATTAATGTCTGTTAAAAATAATTCAAATTCTTTGTTACTACCTGCCCAAATAAAAAACAAATCATCTATATTTCTCTTATAAAACCTCACATATTAGAACAAAGACAGTTTGACTAATACTGGATCTTTTATTTTCACTGATGGAGCACTTGTTGGAAAAGGAGGTGGAAAATCATGATTATCAGTCAATTCACCTTCCTCATCAACTGTTCTACTAACTCTAACACCATCCTGTGAAGTTCCATTAGTACCAGTAACATTTATATTTAAAGGTGGAAAATGTTCATTATTAAATGGCAAAAATCTGAATGTCCATTATTCTGTATTGGTATGGAAACAGATGGGCCACCACTATTATAATAACCTTTGATGGGATAAGCGTTATTGATAAAATATGCCAGAGCATCTCTATCTATGTTTTTCTTCTTCTTTACAAGAATGGTGGCAACATGTCTCTGTAATCTGGCCCCTATACTGTCATATAGAGACCTTGGAAAACTAAACACTTCATTGCTACAGATACACCCATTAAGTTCAATATACCTATCTCCATATCAACTTTTGCAGAATTGTGTTTTATTAACCATTTCACAACTTCAGTTCCAAATTGTTATACTTGTTCTACCAAGTCACTGTAAATTTTGCCTTCCATAGAAATGCCATTAGTGAACGTGTAAAACCTGAGTCGAGGCTGTACTGGTTTTAATTTAATACATGTCTATAAATCAAAATTGTCATACTCAAGAGTTTTTAACTTAAATAACTTTGCCAACGGTGGCATGTTCCAAAAAATAAAACTAGAGCTGAATAAAGAAACTAATTTATTTTGACATCAGGTTTAGCGCTTTCATCTACTCACGGTAGACTTCCTCAGAACACCGTCTCCAAGAACAACAGTCTTTAAATAAGAATAATCATCCAATCATATAACTGCATTAATTAAGCTCATTAATATTCATCAATTCAATTCTAAACTACTATAATCTAACAGTGCAAATACATATAAATAATTTAAAATATGTAATCGCTATCAAGTTTTCAGTTATAAAACATTAAAAACAAGTACATGAGGGTGTAACTACATTAAAATGTTAAAAACATTAAAATTATATACAGTATATCACTATGGGAAACAATAAAATTATAACTAGTAAAATACTAATACTAACACCTGTTATTAGTGTTGTTAAAAATATAGCTATACATGCCCCTTTCAAGCTCTTAATAGTGGTTTGGTAGAGATACAGTCATTTAATCCTGGGGGGTAGCTGCATTCAGTAGAATTTGCCATTTCACTTCTCTCTTCCCCAGTTTATCTTTCACATCTCCTCCTCTGAGGTCGATCTTGACACATTGTAATATGGCAAATTTAAAAGTGTTACAAGTGTCACTAATTTCCAAATATCTATATAGGGCATTGTTTGTGTCTTTTTTTCTAATACAGTACAGGTGGTCATATATACGATTCCTGAATCTCCTATCCATTTTTCCTACGTAAAAACTAGGACAGTTGGTGCAGGTAGCTAAATAGACCACGTGTTGGGTTTGACAAATACCCTTTTTAAACCTAATCACTGTTTTATTAATATTATCTAAAGTAAGGGTATGGTCTTCACTTATTGCATAGCACTGTTTACAGTGTCCACATTTACTTGTACCTTCTGTCCTATAATTCATTTTTTCCTTATATTTGTCACTGGTTTGAATTTTTGTTTTCAAATTCAATCCTGTTTTGTAAACAAAATGGGGTTTGTTCCCTAATTTATTGTACACCCCTTCATCACATCTCAAAATGTTCCAATTCTTATGTATAATATTTTTCACTTCCTTAACATAAGGATTAAACTGTAATATACAGGTTCTATTACATTTCTTATTCATGTCCGTAACTTTTGTGTTGGTGGGTCCATTACTAATATCCTTCTCTACACCCAGCAAGGGCTTATACTTTTTCCTCCACTCTCTTTTCACGTACCCAGTGACGTCATTAATAATTTCATTAGGGTATCCCCTCTCTCTGAACATATTTCCTATACATTCAATTTCTGTCACCATCTCTGAATAATCAGAAGTCATCCAGGCAGCTCTAATACATTGTCCTTTAATTATACTTTTCTTCTGACTCCTTGGGTGATTACTGGAAAATTCTAAGTATGTGTTACTGAAGGTCTCCTTTCTGTATATTTTGGATTTAAACCCCCCATTTATAGAATAAACATAGGTATCAAGGTATGGGATACCAGTACTATTATAGTTGTGTGTGAACTTTAAATATGTACTAGACTTATTAAGATGTTCCAAAAACATTACTATTTCATCCACTGTACCAGTCCACAAAATAAATATATCATCCAAAAATCTGATGTAACAACTAATGTTGGTACCATTGGTTTTTAAAAATATATTCTTCCACCCAATCTAATAGCACAAGGTTCGCAAACATATGGGCACATGCTGCCCCCATAGCAACCCCTCGAATCTGTTTGTAATGTTCTCCTTCATAATATATGTAATTATTGTCTAGCACTATCCTCATAAATTCTTCCAACAGACTAATTTTGTCCCAGTCAAATGATGTATACCTCTGTATACTATTAGTAAATCTAATCAGACCTTCTTCCTTAGGTATACAGGAAAACAAGTCTACTAAATCAATTGTCAAAAATATTAAATTTTATTTCCATAACTGGGGTTTAATTCTACTAAGAAAGTCCCATGAATCTTTTACTATGTGTGGGACCACATCATAAATATATTTTAACCACCTGTCAATAACTTTTCCAAAGGGGAAAGTTTTACTTTTACTTCCTGATATAATAGAACAGAATGGGGGATCCTCTAAATTCTTGTGTACCTTAGGTATCCCTACTATTGTAGCTAACACCGGGTATTCAAATCTTAAAAAATGATACATATCTGTATCTATTCTGTTGTCCAATAAATATTCTTTAAGATATAGGTCGATTCTCCGGTTGGCAATATTTATTTGATTGATGGATGAAATTTCATAGTTCCCCAAGTTGTTTAGAATATCATAAATTTTATGCATATACTCACTAGTATCATATAATACAATTCCCCCTCCTTTATCTGGGGTCATGATACGTATATTATGATCTCTACAAATCTCATTAAGAATTGTCGCCTCAAAGTAAGACGTTGTCCTGTTCGATTCTCAGCTAAAGCGTCTTCTGTGAGGAGACATGCGTGAATGGGCGTACCTTCGTTGAAGGTCGTGCGTCAGGGCTGGCAACTCGGCATAAAAATCTACTGCCAATCATTAGCGGACCGGAGTTCCACAGTGGTGACCCCTAACTGGGAAAAGCCAAAAGATGCAACAACAAATTTCATTAAAAATAAAATGTTCTTTCTTACTCAGGTTGAATTTAGGCCTTATCTGTTTAGTCTTTTCTAGGTACTTATGCATTTCATCCATTACTACCTTTTCGTACGCTGCAAGGGTATTATGCATGGGTGGTGTAAAATGACTTTTCTTTCTTAAGTCTTTATTCTTTTTATACTCTATTTTATTTTGAAAAAATAATTCAAGATTTAGTTTCCTCAGAAATATTTTAAATTCTAATATGTTATCAACTATGTCAAATTTCTTGTTAGGAACATACTTCATTCCCTTTGCAAATAATAAGAAAAGTTCCTTCTCAAGTTTGTATTGAATATAATTAAATATGCTAAAATCCCCCATGGTATATTTTACCCTGTTTTGCTGCACTATCTCCTGTTCCATGTTTGTCCTTTCTGTTTGTTTTTTGTCCACCCCTCTTGGTATGATACCTCTCCCCATCTTTGGTTGTCGTGTTTCCTGTAATCCCCCCTGTAGCCCATCTTCCATTCCTGTTGTTTCCCTAAAAAATGTTGGTAATTTTTATTACCACCATTGTTTATAATTCTCTCCCTTAACAACCGGACCTTGTTCCTTTCCAATATGCCCTTCACCTCCCTTATTCCATCTATAAGCTACACTTGATTTATATTGTTCAATATCCCTCTTAAATTTTTTACATTTCCTGTCAAAAATCTTTTTACTGCTTTTCTCCACATCATCAAATTGTTTGCTGAATAAAGTTTCCCATTGTGAAAATAGTAAATCGTTTAAAATAATCTCATTCAATTCATCCACTTCCTTCACCATCTTACATAATTTACTGTCATTACATGAAATAATGAACTCCATAAATTGCATCCCAAAACGATCAAACATTTTATTACATTCAAGTATATTAGTTTCGGTCATTTCAACACTTATGAGTTGCTTGAAAAATCGCAAACCCATAGGTACAACTTTAGGCTCAATGCATTTCCGAAGGTACATGTTGTCTAATTTCAATGCTTTTATATTCCCCAACTTTTTACCAAAGTCATGTATAAGGTCTCTTAATGTTTTTTTGTTTAAACAATTTCCTTCGTTTTCACTTTCCTGCCGTGTATTGTGAAAACATTGAAAGTCATATTTAACATTTAAGAAATAATCCAAGCCTCTACTCCTGTAGGAAAAATGGATAGCAGATTCAGGAATCGTATATATACAACCACCTGTACTGTATTGGAAAAAAAGACACACACAACGCCCTATATACACATTTGGAAGTTAGTGACACTTGTAACACTTTTAAATTTGCGATATTAGAATGTGTCAAGATCAACCCCAGAGGAAGAGATGTGAAAGCTAAACTGGGGGAGAGAGAAGTGAAATGGCAATTCTACTGAATGCAGCTACCCCCCCCCCCCCAGGATTAAACAACTGTATTTCTACCAAACCACTATTAAGAGCTTGAAAGGGGCATGTATAGCTGTATTTTTAACAACACTAATAACAGGTGTTAGTATTAGCATTTTACTAGTTATAATTTTATTGTTTCCCATAGTGATATATTGTATATAATTTTAATGTTTTTAACATTTTTAATGTATTTACACCCTCATGTACTTGTCTTAATGTTTTATAACTGAAAACTTGATAGTGATTACATATTTTAAATTATTATTTATATGTATTTGCATTGTTAGATTATAGTAGTTTAGAATTGAACTGATGAATATTAATGAGCTTAATTAATGCAGTTATATGATTGGATGATTATTCTTATTTAAAGACTGTTGTTCTTGGTGACGGTGTTCTGAGGAAGTCTACCATGAGTAGATGAAAGCGCTAAACCTGATGTCAAAATAAATTAGTTTCTTTATTCAGCTCTAGTTTTATTTTTTGGAACCTGACACCGTTGTTTCACCAGTACATTAATTTAGTTTCGGTTGGCAATTGTTGGAATTTACTGGCTACTTGGGTATTAACTTAAATAACTTACATTCAAGTTCAAAAATAGAGGGATTACAATTAAAAACACTTCCAAATGTATGCTCACCAGATTTTTTTTTAACCTTTACTCTCATGCTACACAACGGGTTCTTGACAGGAATACTTAAAAGTCTTCTCCAAACAGTTCACCACAATTGACAATTAAAGTCAAATATTCTCCAGAAGACTTCAAAGTTATACTAAAGTTGTTTCTCCCAGATAAACTGAGTAAGGAAGCTTCCTGGACCTTGACAAAACAACTGAGCCTGCCTAATCACGTTGATCAGAGATTGAATGAGAGCAAGGAAATCATCAGGCACTGCATTGAACTGTAGCATTCAAATATACATCCCCTTCATTAAGTTCGAAATTCAGTATTGAACAGGACTTACAACCTGAACTAAAACAAGGCACTTGAGCAGCCATTCCAAGTATATTATTTCTGCCACCAAAAACTAACTGATAAAGATCAAGGCAAAAAGAGTAGACAGGTTAAAAAAAGACAAAAGAATACACCCATAACCCTTAAAAAACAGAACTGCCAAAACACCACAATATTTTAAAGTTTAGCACTTTTATTCTTTAATAGATCAAGAACTTCATCAGAGCAGTAAGTAACAGTGATTTCTATTTTTTTTTACATTGTAAGCTATTGCTTCTTAGTTGTATACTACCAATGTACAGAATTCTACTTTTATTATTATTGTCCTGAGCAGCATTCCTCCTGGGCCTCCACTGAAAACAGACTCTGAATGGCCCAGTGGACTTTCCTGGTAATCAAACTACAAATAAAATAAAATAAATAAATAAATGAATGAATAAATAAATACTTGCCCTTGTCCTCTTTCATAAATCTCGCACTCATGTGACAAATTGCATTAAGAGCAGACAAAGAACCAGGGTTGAATTAATTTAATAATGTTAAGTGCATGTTAAAAAATAAATTAGCTTAATATTGTCATTGTAAGTTGATTATTATTTTTTAAAATATTTTTTTCATTATATTAATGTATTTTTAGTAGAGCCCATTCATTGGGTGAGAGTAATGTCAATAATGTTTCATCACATATGTGAAAGTATTTAATTGGGAATCACTGTTGCTTATTGTTCTGATGAAGTTCCTGATCCTTTGAACCTTTGATGGTTATCCTACCTGGAATTTACACTCTGGACATGTATCCTTTGGCATTTTCCCCTCATTCATTTCTTTATCTTAAAGTGGCTCCTTCAGTACCTATGTGCTAATAAAAACTAGGTAATCTAGGTCACTGTTAGGGCTTTATCCCTATATGCCAACCATGCTGACAGTAAAACACTCCTTAGTGATATAATTGTACTGTACTTCAGACCAATCCCAGTCCACAAAAATGGTACCACTATCAGCTGCAAACATTTCCCATATTATCAGTCTCTCACCTACATTTATAAATCCTCATGAAAATCTATCATCACACTGTATTGAAAGCATGCAACTGCATTTTTATGCTTAAAAATATCATCTCTTCATATCCTTAATATAACCATTTTGTCTCCCTTCAACCATGCCTAGCAGAGACATTTGAAAAAGTAGTTGCTCTTCAAGTCATTGTCTATCAGCTTTAGTGTAGTATAAAATACATTCTACTATAAGAATGGCAATGGTGTTGCCAACATTGATAGATATGGTTCAGTGTGGTTTTGTGAATGGAAGGCAAACATTTGACAACATTAAAAGAACAATGATTATGATCCAGAGGGAAGCAGAATGTAAGAAAACACCTCAGTTGTTAGCAGGTTTGATTTGGCAAAAGCATTCAACAGAGTCAGCTGGGATTTTAGTAGGACTATGGAAGCATTTGCTTTCCCTGATACAATATTAAAGTTACTTAGAAGGGTACATGAGAGATCGGGTCTACTGCTTTTAATCGAATACTGCTTAGTCAAAAAAGAGCAGTAGACTGCTCAGTTACGCAAAAGTGCACTTATTTGAAAGTGCACTTTCGTGAAACTCAGTTCAACGAACCGATGTGGGGGGGCTGCACCCCACACACCCCCTACTTAAATATACCAACTCCGAGATCACACTACAGTGGGGAACAGGTAAATTCCCTATTCCCCATTGTAGTGTGCCTTGGCGCTTCAGTTTCCCTGAATGGTTCATTGAACCATGATTCACGGAAGTGCACTTTCGCTTAAGTGCACTTTCGCGTAACCTAGGATACACTGTTCATTTCTGAACAAGTGCATTTTTGGTCTTTTACAGTAGACCAGAGAGATCATAGGCAAATATCAGAGTGGGAGGGTGCCTCTCTGATAAGTTGGGTCTAACAGAGGAACCAGGCAGGGGTGTCTTCTTTCCCCTTTGTTATTTGAGTTATATTTAGTACCATTGGCAAAGAAAATAAGGGACTCAGAAATTCAAGGATATAATTGGAATGGTAATCAATAAAAGTGGGCTTTATTTGCAGGTGATATTATTTTGTACCTGATAAAAATAGAAAAGGATATCTAAGTGATGTGGAACATTCTGAGACAGTCTCATGCTTTTTCAGAATATAAAATCAATGAAGATAAAACAAAGGCTGTAAACTATGTACCCATACGCACACATGAATTGGTCCAGCAATACCCATACTTATAGGAACATGGTAAAATTAAGTATTTAGGAGTATGAGTAAAAAGGATTTTGTCATGGAAGATAAGGATATTTGGGAAGAGACTAAACAAAAGATAATAAAAACACTGAGAAATTGGAAGCTCTTGTCTATGGATATGGATAGCAAAATACAAGCCGTAAAAATGTTTTTAGTCCCTTTCATTTTATACATAGGCCAGGCATATGTTTTATCAAACAGAGGTGAAGCTACTGATAGTAATTAATAAAAAGCTGAAGGATTTTATCTGGGAGGGGAAGACGGCAAGCATCAAGTGGGATAAGCTGATCTTTCCAATAGAACAAAGTAGTTTAAGATTATCTGATTTGAAGAAATATTTTAGAGCTACACTGTTAAAACTCTTATACATAATACCAGAAACCTACAATTCAAAGTAGAAAGAGATGATGAAGAAGGCAGGGAATTTAAGAAATAAGGAGAGAGTGGGATTTTTGATGCAAATCCTTAACAAAGATAGCAGTCGTACCGAATATTATATTCATAAGGTAGCAGAAAGTATTCTAAGAACTAAGTCAACATGGGAATGGAGAAAGGAGATGCGGAGAGGGGTGACATCAGTTAGGGATGCAGACAACAGGTAAGAGGGGGCTGGATTTTACTGGACGAAACTGGCAAAGGAACCAAGGTAATGGGAACAAATAATTAAAAGAGGGAAAGGTAATCAGATGGCCAACAAGACATTTGGATTGCAGGCTAAAGACCTCCTTCCCTATTAGGGATTGATATCAGAGTATAGGCAAACAGAACGGGTTTGGGGGATCCTAAATGCAAGTCCTACACTGGTAGAGTCTTTTAATTGAATCTAAAACAGAAGCTGTGGTTAAAAAAGGGATAATTAGAACGGCATATAGAATATTGCAAGATAACTATAGGAATTAGTCAGAGGAGGTTAGAAAAGATTGGGAAGAGGGACTGGATAAGCAATTCACAAAGAAACAATGGGAGGGCATATGTATATTTCCCAAGTATGAACAACGGCAAGGAGCTTTACAATTTTAGCTTGGAAGTGATTGCATAGGTATTTTTACATAAAAAGAAGACTCCATAAAAGTTTTCCTCAGATAGATGGCAAATGTTGTAGGTGTAACGGGGAAGATATATTTTGGATATGTAATGAGTTGGCAAACTTTAAAAATTCCATACAGAGTTCTCTTATCAGAAATACTGGGCAAGCAAATGGGGGTAACTAAGGAAACTATTTTTTGAGCTGGGATATAGGATTTGAATTACTTGGACATAGTAAGGCCTTTTTAATTTTAATTGTGGTTGCTGCCAAAAAAGCGATCAGTAGAAAATGAAAATCAAAGTCTAAAGCAACCTTATGTGAAGTAGTAAATATTGCCATACAGATAAAAGAGCAGGAAGTGGGATCTCTACAAAAGGGGAGGAGCAATTATGTAGAAAAACAATGGAAACTGTGGGAGCAATACATGCAGGAAAATGTTTTGGATGAGGAATGAGGTGTAAGGGAAGGCAGGAATTGAGCAATTTATATAATGTTGGATTGATTATATTGCACAGAATTATATATGTAATGTATAAAGTTTTTAACTGTGAACATGTTAGTATGGGCTTCTTTTCTTTTATATAAATGTAAGCTTGTTTATGTCACAAGTGATCACTGAATAAAGGTGTTTTAAAAAAATTACATACTACCATAGCCCTTGCTTGCCTCATAGTACTGTGACTGAGAATGATTAGAAAGTAAAAGGCATGTTTAATCATCTGCTTTAATGTCATCACCATAACATCTGAGTCAGTCAATCTCTCACTCCTTGTCCAAATCCTTCAGCCAACTGGTTTTGCTGAGAATATCTGCTGGTGGTCTAAAGATTATTGTTCCATTTAGTCTATGACTCTTAAGATACCCAAGTTGTTTTCTGACTCTAAACAAGTCTGCTGTGTAGTACGTGAAACTTCTGCTATTTTCTCTTGTTCATCAGTTTCTGCTTTACTTCCCAGCTTCAAACTGCTAAAGACTGATGGTTCCACAATCATCACAGACTCCAATCTCCTCATAAACATAGGATGTCAAAGATTGATTGGAACAAGACTTTGTATGCTAAGTAAACCAGATTAGGACTAATTTTTTTTTTTTGATTTGTTAACTGACTAACCCACTAGACATAAGTATCCCTTTCCAAAGGTGACCTGGGTGCATGTATGGTTAAGTAACTTACTCAGAGTGACACAGTATGCAAATAGAGGTCGAGCAAATCAACCATGACCCCTGAACTACAGGAAGCAGGTTATGAATAGAGAGTTAACCCTCTGTGCAAACTGCCAGATATGTTTCTATATGAGCCTAAGTAGAACTCCATATAAATTAGGCACAATACCTAAAACTGTGTGTATTGCCAGCCCTGGTGGTTTCAAAACTAAAAATGTGACTACTTCAAGTAGGAGGGCACCTACTTTGACTCGTAACATACTTTACACTAAAAGGTTGTTTAGTATGGTCACCTAAGTCAAAAGAAAGTTAACTAATCCACCCACTCTAACGGTTTGGGCTGTGATCCATAAGGAGGTCTTATTACAATAATTTGAGTATGGACTACCACTACTTGTTTGTTTGATTTTAGTTAACACGGTGTGTAGGCTTCTAGAACTTGTTCATCAGCTAAGCATTGCTGTTGTACACTTAAAAGGGATAAACTATTCTAAAATGAAAAAAAAAACAACTTTTATATTACTATCCCAGACATTAAGCTACTTCTTCTAAGCCACTGTACCCATTTTAGTGGGACAAAGCTTCCAGAGTGAAATAGCATAATTTAAGAATTAATGATAATGAAGCTATAAACCTACAATGACAAAGATATAGTTCGTTAAATGGTACTGTTGTACCTTAGTTCATTTTCAGGAGACTGCTCCTAAACTAATATATATTCACAAACTTCATGTTTCCAAAAATAACTCATTTGTTATGTCTCTGAATGCTCTGCATGTACATAATTTGTGAGACCGCAGTATTCTGTAACTCACAAGCTCCCAAAGCCCTAAATAGTCGAGCACAAGTTATCGTCAATGCAAATCTACTTACCACAATCCAGGTAAAGTGTTTAGCAATGTTTATGAAGGAAGCTAAGTCTACAAAACCCTTCTACTGAAACAACAATACTAGCTATGCAGTCCCCAGCTGGACATCCAAGGAGAAGTGAGAAGTACTGTGCAAGGGCTAAGAATGTTACAGCAGTTAACACGGTCAGGGATTTGAAACATCTAGAAAAGAGTGATGGGGAGAATGGACTGCTAATTAGACATTAGTTAATCATAGTGGAACTGACTGTTCTCAGATTAGAAGTTTACATTAACTTTTCACTATAGGAACTCAGCATGCTTGTCTTAAAGCCGATTAAGCAACAAATTAGCTTATCCTTCAACTCATGCATTTGGTCTTTTGCCCTATATTCCCCCCCCTCTCTGTCATTCTTGTCTTCCCTTCATAGGTTCATAGGTTGGTACTAGGCTATCAGCCCTAGGGCCTATACAAGCCTAGCCATAACAATTCCCTGGCTATTTCTTCCCACATTATTTACTTTCCTGGACCCCTGTCTAGCAGGGCGACTGACGTGATCCCTGGGGTGAATTTCCTTTCTCCCATCCAATCATCAAGGTTCCTCTTGAAGAGGTCCAAAGAGGCACTCTGCTTTACATGTATGGACAATCTATTCCAGAGTCTGGGGAGTCTCTGGGTCAGGAACCTATCCCTCCAGCATGTTTTGTTCATTGTGATGACAAGGTTTAGATCCCTGGAGCATGTGTCTCTGAGGGATTGGGATTTCTTTAAGTGTAGCATGTCCAACAGCTCTGGGTTTGACATGGCCTTGTATGTTAAACAGAGATCGCCTCTGAGTAGACGATATGTGACAGAGTATGGCTGGAGTTTTTTAAGGCGGTCAGCATAGGGCATCTGCTTTAGGCCTGTGATTCTTTTAGTGAGGTATTTCTGAGGCCTTTCCAGTTGTTGCAGATGTCTTGAGAGGTACATACCAAATGGGGCGTTGTATTCTATAATGGGTCTAATGAGGGATGAGAACAGTGGGACAATGACCTCCTTTTTTCTGGATGAAAAGCCCTTCGTGATGAGGTATGCCACATAGAAGGATTTCCTGACTGTTGTGGCGATGTGGTTATCGAAGGTGAGACCACTGTCCACCTGTGTCCCTAAGTCCCTTATCACACTTTCTGTGTTTAGTGTACTGCCACCTATATGGTAATTCATGGATACATGTTTTTTTCCCAAAGGGGATAACAATACATTTCTTGGCATTGAGCTTGAGCCCATGGCTCTGGCACAAGCATCTGTTTCTGTAAGGCCCTTTTGTAGAGTATCCACATCATTTGGGGATTCAATAATGGCTCCCAGTTTGCAGTCATCTGCAAACTTTGTTAGCCAGAGTCCCTTAGTGTTGACCTGTACTTCAGAGAAGTAGATGCCAAACAAGAGCGCCCCAGGACTGAACCCTGAGGTACTCCACTTGTCACTTGTCTGGAGCTGGATTTGGAGTCGGCTACTTTTACAGTGTGGGTTCTATCAGTAAGCCATTTAGCAACCCATTGGGTGACATAGGGATTAATGCCCAACTTAGTAAGTTTATCTATGATTCCAGAGTGGGGGATGGTGTCAAAGGCCTTGGCAAGGTCTAGATAGGCTGTGTGGACCACCTTACCCTTGTCCATGGCTCTGGAGACTGATTCAAAGAAGTCAATCAGGTTCAGGAGACAAGATCGGCCCTTCACAAACCCAAACTGGGTGGGGTCCAGTGTTTGAAGGTTGCCAATGTCTTTGTTTATAAGTTCCATGTTAATACGCTCCATGGCCTTGCAGATAAGGCTTGTCAGACTGATGGGATGGTAGTTTCCGGGATCCAAGTTGGATCCCCCCTTGTGGATTGGGATAACTGTAGCTCTGCGCCACTCAGTGGGCATGAAACCTGAGGTGAGGCTATGATTAAACATGACACTTAGGTGAGGTGCCAGTTCATATTGTAGTTCATGTAGTACACAGCCCGGGATGTCATCTGGTCCCATGGATGCTGTATTCTTGGCTTTAGAGAGTGCGTTTTGTACCTGTGTGGCCATTATTACTGGAATTTGGCAATCTTCCGGTATTGAGATGGGCCATTTATGGGGTGAGGGGGGTGAAGTTGGCACTTAATTGATCTGCCAGGATATTGGCAATATCCTTTGGATCAGTATATTTAATGCCATTCTGTTTTAGCTCAGAGCAGATCTGAGCATTGCCATTTAGATTCTTGATATAGTTATAGAATGCTTTGTGGTTGTCTTTGGAATCTTTGGCAATTTTATTTTCGTAACTAGCTTTGGAGGATTTTATGAGGCATCTCAGTTTCTTACTGAGGCTAGTAAGGGAGTTTTTTTCATCCTGGGATTTTCCTCTTTTCTTCAAAATTTTCTTCCTTTTGTTGTAAAGTTTGTTTATGGCAGGGAACCACCAGATTGGCTTCCTTTTTTTGGATGAGAGCATTTTGATTCTATTTGGGATGGCACGATTCATGCCATTTTTACTCTTTTTATAGAGTGCTTTGTTAATGACTTTCTTTGATGTTAGACCAAGTGCTCATGAACTAATGTTAATCCAAAATACCAGTTTTGAACACTTGCTACCCCAGTGGTATTAACCTAGTTCTGTTTAACATTACTCTATCATTTGATTCTTCTGGATATTATACTCACTTACAATCAGCCCCATAGGTGTAGATTTATAAATGCCTGACTGTCACCCAGGTGAACTACGTATGTATAGTGACTCTGGTGCCTACTGGAGCTGGAAGACAGAGAGGTGGAGTAATGTGGCATTACTGGCTTGCCTTTTATCTATGGGGGAGTGTAAGAGTGTGTGCTTGGGGCACACAGTCTGAGGTTGCATATCTGGTAGGGACCAGACATCACATGGGAGCACTGGCGCATAGCATGGCAAGGCATTCCTGAGGGGTTGCAGAAATGAATGACACTTTGTCACTCATACCCATTCCTTGTTGACACGTGGATCATGTTACTAGGCACATACTATGAGGATAAGCCTAAAATTAAAAAAAAAAAGCATCCTGCTGGCTGCCTAACTGATGACCCATCTTGATCAGCTCTCACCCTCAGTGAAAAGAAAATAAATGGTCTAATTGTCCAAGGGGGTGCTGATGAAGAGCAGGCAGCAGGGAAGTAAAATGCAAAGAGAGAGAGAGAGAGATAAGAAAAGAAAGAAAATACATTCATTAACCTCTCTAGTTCACCTTTATGATATAAAAATAGGATCCCATCCATTCTGACCTCCCTTATCATATGACTGTGTTATTTGGTGACTTTATATTGTAGTGTATATGTCAATAGCATTCCATCCTTATATTTTTGGTATACTTACCAAGACTAATTATTATTGCCTGTATTTATTAATTAATATCCAGTATTTGCTTACCACATTTTACATCTACATTGTCGTTTGTTCATGAAACCTGGTTGTTATATTGCTGCTGTGTTTTTATTTTGCCGTATGGCCTGGGTGGAAGTTTGGAAATGAATGACATGATGGTAAGGAGGAGACTAGACATTCTGTGTATCCAGGAGACAAGATGGAAGGCAGTGCAACAAAATGACTTCTCCTGGGTTCCAAAGTCTATTACTCAAGGTGAGGACAGACTAGAAAAGGTGTGGCAATTGTGGTGAGAGAATGTCTTCTGAAGACTGTAATGGATCTAATCAGAATTAGTGACAGAGTTCAAAGTAAAGACTGGGCAATATTCATAATCTCAGCCTATTTCCCCCAAAATTAGGGTTGTGATGGCAAAGAAAAAAAAAACATGCACACTGTAGTTGAAAGACCTAACAGACAATGAGTTGATTTTGAAATTGTGAGACTTGAATGTTCAAACTGGAACAGACTGAGCTGGATATGTGGACAATGGTTAAGCATCTGGAATAAAGTAGAGGCCATTTTAGTCTCCTGTGTGGCAAATGGCTTAATGGTGGCCAATACATGGTTCAGGAAGTCAGACAGTCACAAGATCACAAGCAAGAGTGGTCAGCATAGAATTCAGGTGGACTTCCTCCTGGTAAGGAAAGGACACTGGGGTAGAGTGAGAAATTGCAATGCCATCCACAGTGAAACTGATGGCCACCAGCTTAAACAACTAGTGGTCACAATCAGCTGCAAGCTCTAAGATCAGCAGAGACTAGTCTGAAGACTTAGAAGGTGAAAGGAGTAAAAGCACATCATTTTCACGTAAAAAACAGACTAGGCTAAAAACCTGGAAGTTGTCTGGAACAAAAGTGTAGTAATACAAGAAAATACTGAAGACTTTAGCACCTCAAGAAGAAAAGGAAATATGTGGAGCAGAAGAAGAACGGCAGCATCTCAAAGCAATACTGTGAGGACTGTAGAAAAGATTTATGTCCAGACATGGATTTAAGATACGTAAAGAAAGCTGATGGTGCATTGCAAAAGTCCAGGAAGTTATCAAAAGAAAGAAAGAGTTCAGGAAAAAGTGGGAACTAGAAAAGATGAATCAAGCTAAGAAAGAGGGTAAGATAACAGTTGCAATGGCAAAAAACAAGGCATAACAGAAATTATGCCATTTTCTGGAAAGTGACTCCACAGAGAGCACAAAGAAAACCTCTGAGAATGCAAAGCAAAGACAGTAAAATAAAAAGGTAGTTATTCAACACCATTCATAAGGAATGCCAGGAACAATCTGTTCACTGGTCAAAGGACCTTAAAGGCAGATAGATGGAGTACTTCCAGCAGTTACTGAACATAGTAAACCCAGCAAAAGCTATACTGCCCAATGCATAGCCTATGATGACCCACCGTAGAAAAAGTGAGAGCAACAATAAGAAAAATAAAATAAGGGTAAGCAGCAAAGACAGATCACAGCAGATATGATCAAGATGTTGAGTAAGTTAGGGAAGAAGTGGTTCCTGAGGGTACTCCTCACAGTATGGAGACAAAGCTATATCCCAGATGGCTGAAGAATAAGTACTCTAGCACCAGTGTACAACAACAAAGGGGATATTCACAACAGTGGGCAGTACAGAAGTATCAGATGCCTGTCACAAAGTACTGGAGAGGGTGACTGATAAAGGAATGCACACAGTAGTACAAAGTATGATGAGAAATGCACAGTTTTGCTTCAGATTATGATAAAGTACAACTGACCTAATGTTTGCAGTGAGACAGATAGTAGAGAACATGGAGATGAGAAAAGAGTCTACAAGTGGGCATTCCTACACTTGGATAAAACGTATGAGGAGGTCCCAAGAAAGTTGATTTTGGCAAACTTGTGATGGTTCATAGTCCTGAAAATACTGATAGAATTAGTGCAGATTATGTTCAAGACCCAGTGAATTAAGTGTGAGTAGTGTTCCACTCACAAATGGGTTCCCAGTGACAGCGGATGTGCATCAAGTTTCAGCTCTGAGTTCATTGCTGTTAATAATGGTGATGGATTATATAAGCAAACAGGTCCAGATTCTGAACAGGAACTTCAGCAAGTAATAAGGGAATGGAACTCAAAACATGGGATAAAACTGAGTGCTGACAGCACAACTGTCATGGCAGCAAATGGAGGAAATCAGAAGAAGATGAAAATTGAAACAGAGGGGAAATAGTGGAACAGGTTAGCAACTTTGCGTATCTAGGAGGGATGGTTGAGTAGAAGGGAAGTCTGAATGAGGAGGTCAGTTCTAGAATCAAAGGGGCTGTAGCCAACTGCACAGAGTGTCAAGGGTAGTATATGACAGAAGGTCAAGCAAGCTGAAAAGTTAAGTGTATGAAACAGTGGTCTGACCAGTACAACCATATGGGCATGGGCAAAGAGGGCAGAGCAGCAGAAGAAGCTAAAGGTGATGGAGAAAGATTTTAGAATAAACACTGTGGAGCAAGCAAAGAAATTAGGATATCAGAGCAGTAGCCAAAGTAGCCCCAGTTGCAGAGAAGATCAATGATAACAGATTATGGCAGTTCGGTCACGTGCAGGAAAGCAGAAGATGATTCACTGAAGATTTTTGGAGAGACAGGAATAAGGCAAGAGGAAATGAGAATGTCCAGCCAAGAGATGGATGGATTGTATGAGAGAAGACTCATGCCAGTTATGCATGACTCTCAGAAAAGGTAGGAGGGTGACACTGAATCAAGGTAAGTAGTGACAGTTGACACAACACCCCATCCCCATGTAAAAAATAGGAAAAAGGGGATTGTTGATGATAATAATTGATGTCTTGGGTGGCTCTTTAGTGAACCTGATAATGTGAGTCCTGACACTTCAAAAAAGTAAATTCTGATTAAAAAACAGCAAGGTGAATAGTAAAATTACCTGTTTACACTTTAAAGAGTTCTTGGAGGGGCTTTGTCCTCCTTCCTGTACCCCCATGTTGGATGCTTTACCCAAGCATCCCCCATACTACTAATATATGTCAACTTCAAAGAAGGAAAATTCAGAATAGCATATACCCCCAAGTGCATTAAATTATCACTATTCAAAGAATCACAGTTACAGTTTTCAGACTTTTAACAGGTAGCAGGCCTAGCTTTTCGGCTTGGCTCGTGGCTACAAATGTTCTCCTGAATTGGCCAAAAATCTGCCAAATAATAAATAAATAAATATAAACCTATCTACAAGATCACTACAAAGCAAATTTCACTTTTAATAATATGATGTTAGTAGAAATCTTTTGTTACATTTTAGTCCCATTGCAATCAGATGATAGAAAGGAACATTTACACTCAGTCCAATAAGGTCACCATTTTTCCTGTCAAATGCATCACGTTTATTCTTTGTTGAAAAGTACAGCCACACAGTTGCTTGATGACCTTGCTTTGTGTAATTTAGCCTACTAGGTAAACCTTTCTATCATGTTACAGTAATTTTGTAACACTGTTATCATATTCAGGGTCACCTGTAATTAAACGCAAGTGATAAATTAAAGGAAAATTATACAAAGTAGGTGATGGAGGCAGATTTTAGGATACACACTGCAGGACAGACAAATTAGGATATCAGAGCAGAAGCCAAAGTAGCTCCTGTTACCGAGAAGGTCAAGGATGACAGATTATGGCAGTTCAGTCACATGCAGGTAAGCAAAAGATGATTCGCTGAAGATGACTTGGGAGAGAGAAAACCATCATAGTAACAATGGATGAAACTACACTTTCAGTAAGTACAGTCCTTGCATTCGCACAAATTCTGAAGTAGTAGTTGGGGAGATTTTTTTTTAATTCTATGTGTAGTGTTCCCTCTTGCTTTTGAACAGTACAATATGTGGGGGCTGATGTCTAACAACAGAAATCATGGTGCGTTAGATTAATAAGAGTAGTATTTCAGAAAACACAGTCAGATGAATCAGTTAACCTATGCATGTAAAAGGGCATTATCAATTCCAGCTATGTACACAGTTCTCTAGCAAGATAGTCTTTAGCCGCATCTCATATCTCCCACACAAAGTGATTTAGCATGTCACAAGCTAGCAGTCTTATGAGATGCAAATTATTTCATCTCTACAAGCATCACTGGGAGCAAAAAGTGGAGGCCGATGCCAAAATATATTTAGAACACGAGAGTCGGTGCAGGCTAATTGCAATTAAATCATGAATTTTCAAAACCAGAAAGGGGCAGGAGAGTGGATTAATCAGGATCAGATGCAAATGCCGAGCCTGTAGTTCAGTAAATTGAGAAGAAACCTGCCAGTATGAGAAGAAAATGTGTTACTTTTGAACTAATTTCCCAGTGGTGTCATAAAACAAAATTCATTAGAAGGATGTGATTGCTATATTTCTGGCTGTTATTCGCTAACCAAATTAAACCTTAACTGGATTTCAGTAAGGACTTGTGTGTCTTAATTCATGTAATAGAACACCAACACAAATTAGATTCAGATGCAGAAAGATTAAAAAGAAATGTCATTTAGATCTTACAGGTAAAAGTATATCCAAGACATTTCTTCAAAGTGCAAAGGCCACTGGTCTATATGCATGTTATAAATATAAAGTCCGTTAAGTGATGAGGAAACTGGTATTTAGGTCCTCTAAATTGTCAACATCATCATTTAGGGAATTTGAGTAGAAAATGTATTAGAATACAAAACTAAGCAAATGTTTACTTGTGTATCTCTTGCATGCATAATAAGACAGGATTTAAACTCGGAACAGTTAAGTGCTACTTAACTATACTTGGATTTAAAGAATGAAATAAACTTAGCACACCATACTTAAAGCATTATCTAACAGATGCTTTTATATTATCAGTACTAAATAGTACAGGATATTTATTTATGTTTAAAAAAATCAAGACACTGCTAAAGATTTACCAACAACTGCCTTTGCCACACAAAGATAATACATAAGGCTATATAAAAGTGCAAAAGACAATAAGATTTGTTAATGATACAATGTTGATTTGCATTGCATTATTTCCATTAGGGATCAGTACAGCTACAGCTGCATTCTTTTATTTTTTTAAGCAAGAAACATCTTTATTAAATTACCCTGTATGACAAAGGCCATGTTACATTTATATAAATGACAATAAACCATAGTGACGCAATCTCAGTTGCAAACATACATTCCAAACCGTGCCGACACAACTGTAGCTGAAACATTATACATCACTTTTAACATGTCCAGTCATTGTTAGTCAACCATTACATAGCTCATTCAAATCCTGCCTTCTTTTAAACATCGTTCCTCCTCTGCATGTATTGATCCCATAGTCCCCACCCCTCCCCATGCAATTTGCTCCCACCCCTTCCCAAAGATCCAACTTCCAGCATCCTTAATACTAGCAAAAGTTAAAGGCAATACGTGCATTGGACTGGGCTGCACTCCTGCAGATAAGGCAGTGTGCCTTACAGATGAAGGTGCTCTGAATTTCAGAGCCACACTAGCACAGGTGGAGTGCCTGTACTATAGAGACATTTTACATCCTAAATGGGCAGCTCTTCCATGTGCAACACAACTACTCTACCAGCTTTCGTCCTGCTGTATGCTCAGGCTGTCTTTCCCAGTCACAGTAAAATCATTTTCCTTGTCATCTAGTATTACAGCTTTATCCTGAAAGAGAAATCACTTTACCAGGCAGCTCAGCATTCCTACCCATTGGATCTAGGGCTGTACTGATGACAAAAACATTAAAAACAACATACTGAATCTGCATACTTGAAAAGTAATGCAATCAAAAATCACTTTATTGAAAAAAAAATTTCAATGAAAATCCACAAAATCCACAAGTCATTATTTATAGCATTTCTTGTAAGAAGCAAAGCCTACCAAACCCCCACAACTCCCAACTCAAATCCGATCCCCACCAGGGGCCTTAATTCTAACCATAATCTAAAACTCCAGCTGCTGATCTAAAGTCACTAAGTTATGTCATTTCTACAGGACAGGAGAGACATTTGACCAAATGATGTTTCAGTGCCACATTAAAACAAAATGAATTCATCTAAAGTGACAGATCAAAATTGTTGTTCATTGGCCAGTACAATAAGAGAATCAGACAATTATTGCATGGGGCCATAAATGTAAGACACTTACACCTTACTGTACCAGAAGAAATATAGCATTACCTTTCTATTATTATGTACCAAACCAAACTCTTGATTTACAATGAAAATGTATGGCCCAGTGGCCATCTGTATACAATGATATTATGGAGCACAGCAAACTGCTCTAATCCCAGCTGCTCATTTCCAGTTTAAGGTATGTGGCCCGTTGTTTTTTGGCCTGAAACCCATGCCCCTTTCCAACTCAGTACTATGAAATTGCAAAAGCAGTGGCTCAAATGGTATCATGCTTACCACTAATGCCAGGAAGATCAAAAGACTGTGGCCACTCTTCTCATACCAAGCATTTGGATTCATGTTAAAATGCTGATACTGCAGTATGGCATTGATAGGGGGTACCACACTTCTAAGGTGCCATCCTTCAGACAGTATATTAAACCAATGTCTTATCTTCCTTGATTGCTGGCAACTCAGGTGGACTTAAAGATCTCATGACATTTATTGAAAGAATGAGTGTGAGGAGTCTGTTATCCTGGTGAAATTACCCCTAGTCAGTATAATTACCACCTCAGGTCTCACCTGAAAGCAGGTCATAGGCCTAGGTAGACTAAATAAATACATAAAATCTTTCTGACCTGCCACCAACATGTCTGTGCATGTGAGTGTTTTATATCAAGCCAGATGAGTGCACATTAAAGTATAATGAATGGATTTATCAGCTCATACATGAATGGTGGTGCAGCGGTAGCATTGTCACCTCACAGCAAGAGGTTCTCCCATTTGATTCTTGGCTGAAGCGCCTTCTGTGTGGAGTCTGCATGTCCTCCCTGGGGTCGAGTGTTGTTCGAAAGACATGCGTGAATGGGCATGCCTTCGTTGAAGGCTGGGTGACGGGTTGGCACCTCGGCACCATAAAAATCGACTGCCAATCATTAGCGGACCAGAATTCCATTGTGGCATCCCCTAACTGGGAAAGGCCGAAAGAAAAACAACAACAACATGAATGCATTGGTTTTATCACAGTAATGAGTACTATAATAATGATTCAGTATATTGGTAGATTTGCTGTTCCCTAGGCAAAGTATTTCTACATAAGAGCAAATAGGCTATAGAAAGGGAAGTTAATCTACCTGAATCAATTTTTGTTTACAGTACAGAGTTTGGAAAGTGTGAGGAGCTACCACAGGGGCATGTACATTGTTCAACTGAAACTCAGGACAGGAGCATAGAGGTGAAGCACCTACCTAAATATGTGCACATGATTCAGCTAGACTTTAGGATATGGATGTGGGATGAGGCACTACCTTTAGACCTAAACACCATGCAAAACTATCATGTGAGAGCAGGATGTGGAGGAACTACCCCAGCCATGGCTGTAATAAGCAGCTGGAATTTGGAGCCACAATATTGGGTACAACCTGAGATACAAGAGGTAGTTTATATCTAGAGCTCAGCTTTGGGATTTGGAGTCAAAGAGGAGTTACCCCAGACATTTATTTTATTTATATGTTGTTGATTATGTTAGTCCCACTACACCAGTGGTCTCTTTTCAGGGGAGATCTGAGGTGATATTTATACTACAAGGGGAAATTTGGCTAGGGCACTGCGCAACTTTGTCTACTTTTTTTGATAGGTGCTGTGAGATCTTTTGCATCCACCTGAGCTACCACCAACTCAAACAGATGGGACCTTGGTTTAAAGTCTCATCTGAAAGATGACACACTCAAATGTGCAGTATCCCTCTTATGCTGCTCTGCAGTGTCAGCAATCCTTCTACCTGGTGTGGGAAGAGAACACAAAGCTTTCTGCATCAAAGGTGAGTGTGCTACCATTTGCACCACTGACACTGACACAAACATATTATGTAATAATTTAAGACTGGCACATGGAAAAGTATTGTCCAAAAGATTAATACTTTTTATTTTAAATGCATATCTGTGAAGGTGGTGTAGAATACGTCGTAGAAATAAGCACTTTTGTATTTTAAACAAAAGATCACAGAGGTGACAAAAGGCTACTCTACATGTGAGCAATGTTTAAAGCCACATCTGATGGAAATTGTGGTATATTTATTTATTTAATATTTGTTTACTGGAAATGTCTGAATGGGACAGAGATCATTTTCAGTGGAGGCCTGGGGAGAAACACTCCAGATGCATGTCTTTGGAATATGGGAGGAAACCAGAGTACCCAGAGGAAACCCAAGTGAATGCAGGGAGGTCATACAGACTCCGCACAGAAGGCTTTCCACCCAAGAATTGAACCGGAGAACCTCTTGCTGTCAGGCAACAATGCTAACCATTGCACCACTGCGCCACCCAGTATTTATTCCATATTATGAAGTATTTGTTGGCTAATGAACATGGGGGAACTGGGAGAAGGGTTTTACTTGCCTATAGCCTTACTGGAACTGAAACAATGATTCAGGAGAGGAAACAGGAAGCTTTAATTGGTAGATTAAATCCAAGAGTAGGAAAGATGGGTGATGGGTAGTTGAGTAGGTGAGACAAGGCAGCAAGTTTTTCCCTGCTTCGTGGAACATGACCACTGAGGGTAAGGAGGGAGGTAATGTTGAGGAGATAATTGCTCTGTTGAAAGGTGTAGCCAAAAAGTGGATAACATAAGAATTGAGATGTTAATTACATTATTATAAGGAGGAGGAATGATGACTATACTAAAGAAAATTATTTACTACTGGTAACAGCATGATGGGGGAATTAAATCTGAAACACAGCAAAGGGGTGGGTCACACAATTAGGAAGCCTCAGTATGCATTTTAATTGGCAGTGCCAACCACAAGATGTGGCAGGGATTTGTGTTGACTCACCATGGACCAATAACTATTTATTCATGGCTTATGCATCTTGTACTGTGTAATCCCGTTTACTTTTTATCTTTTTGCTACAAACCTACATCTTGTTCCTCCTAGAATTTTCTTTACAAGACCTTCCAATATCAGTTTTAAAGACTCTTAAGTTTATTTTACCTTACTGACTTCTTCTAATGCTAACTCTAGAACTGCCTACTGTTAAATCAAAGCATTTTTCTTCCTTGAACGTACCTAGTTTTCGGATTGATTGTATAATTTTTTGCATGTTAAATTAACCAATTTATTATCTCTAGCTGCAATGTTAGTTTGTACAAAACTGTAATGTCAGTTTGTACTAAAACTGAATACTACCTCTCTGTATATACAATTCATGACAATGATATTAATATTTAGTATCTTTCTGGAGGTCCTAGCTTCCAGTGAAAATGGGTTTCTGACCCAGTGGACTTTCCCAGTCAGTAAATAAATAAATAAATTGAACATACAAAATTATCTGGCACAAAGTATGCTATGGCTATATCTTTGATTTTCATGAATATCAACTTCTGTCAGTTTCTTCTTTGTCCATTACTGTCTTTTTATTTGATTCTTCTTGTTTTTATAAAAATAAATTGATTAGTATTTTTAGTATTTTTAGTATTTTTGTGTGTGTGTGTGTGTGTGTGTGTGTGTGTGTGTGTGTGTGTGTGTGTGTGTGTGTGTTTAAGAATGTGTTGTGGGTTGGGGTTAGAGTAAGAGTAAGAGTTAGGTAAGGGAATACATTAAGTGTATAAAATTGTGAGTGTTTAGCATTAGGTTAGGGGATAGATTTAGTGTGTGTGTGTGTGTGTGTGTGTGTGTGTGTGTGTGTGTGTGTGTGTGTGTGTGTGTGTGTGTGTGTGTGTGTGTTTGTGCCATGTTTTTGGTCAACCATTGCATTGGTCAACAGCCAGAAGTGCAGGGTTGTTTGGTCAAACATCCAATTTACCAAACGGTCATTTTGTCAGATATTTGTTGCATCGAAACAGTTAAGTGGGATGTATACTCTCTGTGTGTGTGTGTGTGTGTGTGTGTGTGTGTGTGTGTGTGTGTGTGTGTGTGTGTGTGTGTGTGTGTGTGTTTGTGCCATGTTTTTGGTCAACCATTGCATTGGTCAACAGCCAGAAGTGCAGGGTTGTTTGGTCAAACATCCAATTTACCAAACGGTCATTTTGTCAGATATTTGTTGCATCGAAACAGTAAGTGGGATGTATACTCTGTGTGTGTGCGTGTGTGTGTGTGTGTGTGTGTGTGTGTGTGTGTGTGTGTGTGTGTGTGTGTGTGTGTGTGTGTGTGTGTGCGTGCACTTGGTGAGTGCTTGAGATGTCTTGTGTAATGGTAGTATTATGGGAAAAGCTTTTTTAAGTTAAGATGCACATTAGGGTTAGGGGCAGGGTTAACATTAGCTGAGATTATCAAGGTGGAGCAGTCATGTATTGAAAATTGGATAGGAAAGAAAAAGACTGACCCTTATCTATGGATTGATCCCAAGACCCCCTACATTCCATGTAGTTGTCAATGGTAGTGGACCAACAAGGAGCTTCAGGAGAGTTAGGATCCTAGATCTGCTAAAAGCAATTGTTTCTCCTTTTACTAGAAAGCTACCATGATGACGATTTCTGACATGCAAGTGTCCAGTGCACTGTAAATGATTAATGCAGTATTGTTTTAACAACTGAACAGAAAAAGGAAAACACTGATCACCATATGTCGTCCACATATAATGTTTGCTTTCTTAGTTTTTCTGTCATTTCCAGTTTTGACATTTATAACTTAAATGAAAATTATATTCTGAAAAAATAACTAAGATTAGCAACAAAAATTTACTTTCTTTCCTTAAACAGTATCTTAATAAATCTTACTAGGACCAACCAGTCTGATAGCACTGTTTATTCAAAATAAAACAAAATGCATTGTGAGGAAAACTAAGAAGGAAGGGCAAAATAGAAGGAGAGGCATGTTAAGATGTTAAAATGAGGGCTATATATAGTATCACTCTGCCTATCATTGAATACAGTGCCTTCTTTGGCATCTATCTAACCAGACACTTAATAGTTGGAAAGCCCACATAGGTTTCTCACCAGGAGAATTCAGGGCATGAATACCCTGTCCTACACTGATCACCTAAAGGCTGTGTCTCTGTTTTCAATCTCCTATAGGCTGCTGAGATGGGATCTTTGCCTGTTTTACAGGACTTCCTCAATACCCAGCTGTGATGGATCTGTTGAAAATCCACACTAGAAACACTAGATCCAATGATCTGAACTTCACTTCTGATATAAACAGAATGTGCTAGAGTGACAAATATGCATCCCAAAGGATCCTGCACTATGGAATAGATGTCATAAATATGAATGAATGAATGAATGAATGAATGAATGAATGAATGAATGAATGAATGAATGTGGAATTCATGTAAAACAGAGTTCATCACTGACCTTGGTTAAATGAAACCATGATAATTGAATGGGAAATCTTAAATTTACCCCAGTCTAGCCACCCCAACCCCCCCACCCCCATGTCTCTTATAGATAGAGGCTGTGAATAAGAAAAGTATTATCCTAACTAACACTGCCCCCTACAAATCTTTAGTTACCTCTCTACTAACATGTCCCCCCATATAGACATCCATGATACTTGGGTTCCAAATGGTTTGGGGTGCGAGGCATCATTATACTAGTAACAACTATTGAACCATTCACATATATGGGGAGGCCATTCCATACTGAAAGAACCTTCTTTGAATTCCAGTTTATCCTCCTAATGCCATAGCTGCTAGCACTAACCAAAATGTACCTAGAACCAATAGGAGGTCCTAATCCCAGAGAAGAATAAATAAGAGCCCATGGACCATCTACAAAGAAGACTGAATAGGGTTAAAAAGTAAAGACAAACAGAAACAGGTATTGAGTGCATGACAAACAAAATTTCACGTTGTGGGTATGTTATCAACAAAACAAGACTCCACAAGTTGCATCACAAGAGTGGGACTGTGTTATAGACATACTGACCTCAGAATGTGTCACAAATGAAGTTAAGACTGGAAGACCACTATCACAAGGTTTTAATGAACCTCACAACGATACTATATCCATTAATTAACAATGTAATGTTACGTTATATGTTTGAATGGAAAAGGCTGGGGATATCTATGAACTCAGCCTCAAGAAAGAAACTGATGACATTGCACATAGTTCTTAAACAGTCTTTGATCTGTCCTTGCTGATTAGCTTGGCATACCTTACCATATGGAACTAGCCATATTTTATTGAACACGCTGCATTATAGTATGGAGAGACCCAATGCATTTCCTTCAAATGTCACTGTCTGGATAGCTACTGAAACCCTTATCTTAGTCTGGGAAGAAAAAGTAATTACTACCTATATGAAAAATGTTTTACTCTGGTTATGGATCACCAGATGCTGTTAAACATGTTCGGTCCAGGAAAATGAATACCTGTGCTGTGACTGGGAATAGATTATAATGCTAGTCTCTTTTTCTAAGAGGACACATAAATGATGCTAACAGAACATCATTGTAATGGCGAAGGAATGTTGTGAATGTCATAAGAAAACCCAGAGAAACCAGCAAAACACTGCATAAAGTATACTGCAGATGTTGTGGCATAATCTGTGATAAATGCTGCCGTGAAAAGAGAAATCAGAAATTATTTACTACTGTCATTACAAATGCATGAATTAGTTATAAAAGGATGGCAAAGAAGTGATAACTTGTTGCACACTGCCTTTGCTGCAAGGAAAGAATGACTGTCCATGTGTGCAGGAACTTCATAATGTCACTCCAGAAGGATGGGTGGTATTCACAAAGGCATCATGGAACAGAAAAATGAGGTCCCTTGACCAGAATTCTCTATGGAGCCCTGACATCTTTTTAAAAAGATTGAAGACTTTGTTAAAAGCTATTTTGGGCATCAAATGGTCCCAGTGCATCATCAACAAATTCAAACAGATGTGGTGGTTTCTTCAATGCATTCATTGTTTTCAGCTACAGTGGATAACATTAAAAGTGGCCCAATGTCATCTGCATGAGGTAAAATAAAAAAGGGTCCTGACAATAAACAATATCAGGATTAAGGAAAATGAATCAAGAAATCAATTGCCTGAACAAATTGCTAGTGATGACATTCCGTAATCCATGGTGGTAGAATTTAAAAGATTTATTAACAAAAATGGCATTAAACACCATATCTGTGTCTTGCTACCCATCCATAAATAGACTTGATGGAAGATCTGCACAGACATTCAGGAAGACTTTTAAAGCTATGAATCCTGATGGTAAGCTCCTACAACAGAACAGAGCTGTGTTTTTACTTACTACATAGCCACCGGTAGACACCAGTACTATGCAAGCCATGTTGTTCTTTACAGTGCCACAGAAAGCCACCAGTATTATGCCAGCCACATTGTTCTTGAACAAGGCATGATCCTCTGCATTATACTTACAAATACCAAGTGAGGGAACAGCACAGAGTGTGGCATATGAGAGACAAGACAGAAATTTCTCCATCAAACAACACAAAGTAACAACTATACACAACTCTTTGAAAAGCTGAGCTTTTATTATATATGCTATTAATATGGGACATAGTCCATGGTTTAAGAACTATTCAACAGTGAATTTTGAAGGACCATCTGATAAATAAGATGATACTTCGGAAGGTATGACTATCTAGAAATGAACTGTTGTTAGAATGAATGAAAACTGTGGCCATACCCTGTAATGGATGTACGACCAGATCTTTAGTGACAGATGACTGAAAGCTCTTCCAGAGGAAATGATTTAGCAAGTCCATGTACAAGGGAGATGGCACCCTTAAAGTTTGTCATGAGAGGGACAGATGACCATTGTTATTCCACAGCACTGCATGATCATGTAACTCTTGTTGCAGTGTCTCCATATGAAAACAAGGGCAGACACATAGATGGCAAAAGGCCTACAAGTTCTAACTCAATACTTTAAAAGTCTGAGTACTGCTGGAATAGATTGCATATATATTTAAAATCTGTAACTTGAATTGTTTGAAAAGTTAGGATCTATGATGAAATACTGGAGTAGTTTATTGAATCATGAACATGTATAGACTATATTAATATAAACAATAATTGTATTTCATTTAAAAAGCTAGACTTCCAGTTACCTCATTCCTGAATGTTCTAATTTACATAGATGTTGATCTTTCAGATTATTTTGACGTTTTTCATGTCCGTTACAATCCTTTATGCTCCTATAATCTTGTTTACATCTAGTGGCAGACACCTGAGTTACAGATTGCCTATGAGGAGTACCTATTTTAAGAAAAAACAAACTTGGTAATTATGTGCTATCCCATAGCTAAAATGACTGCAGTGGATTTTCAACTTCCTTTTTCGTAGCTGTAAATAAAAGTAAGGTGAATTTATGAGGTAGACCAGAGTATTCAATGGAGGAGGACATTTATTAATCACAATTTTTGGTGGCCTCTTTTATTACCTGTACTTTTTTCATTCCTGTCACCCATTAATGCATGACTAGTTTTATGTTGCTTTTTATGGATTAAAGCCTAAGTAATCAGTAACCACCAGGTAAACAATGTACATATTTTATTTCTCTTCATACAGTTCTGCCCTATCTTTCTGTTCATCCCACTTTGCTAAGACCAGGAAATTTGCCAAACAGAATGTTTTCAAGCAGACCTTTACAGATTGGCACCTGAAGTGAAATCCATTTCAATGGCAAGTAGACAAATATACTGTTGGTGTAGACTACAACTGTCCTCCTCACAAAGTGCTTTTGTATTGCACTTAGCCTGACCCAGAATGCACAGTGTTGTGTTAGAATAAACAGGTCATGCTTTAGATAATGAGTACATATGGAACGTTTGTATTAACTTCTAAATAAAGTATACATAACATTCGCTAGAGACAGTACCTGGACTGTGGAAAATGCAGAGTTCTGATTGCAAGTGAGAATCTGCCTTAACCTGAGACTTGCACTGACTAAACAGTGCACAGGTGAGGGATTCACAAGTTATATGATAAACTATCTACAACAGTAAGGGAATGTGATCTACCTTCCTGTTATCCTAGTGGATGTTGAGGCATGTTGGGTATGTTCTCCGACACACAGGACAGAAAGGGTGACTGGGTTAACAAGGTGTTATATGCCACCACTGATACTCATACTGTGCACATCATAGGTACAAGCACATGTATGAGGAATGCAACCGCAAGGGAAGTAGAGAATAAAAGTCACAGTAAATGTCAGATTCTCCATTGTGGGGTCTGGATGACATTCAGAAATGGCAAAGTACCTTTCTTATGTCATAAAAGACTGTGATCATCAACACATTCATCCAGTAGAAACAAATGTAGGACTGGATGAATTGCTGGGTGAGAGCTAACAATAAGCCTCATGTTACCACATGAGGTATGCAAGCTGCCATTTTGGGAAGGTGGTAGTAGTATCCTGACAAACTTCCATTTTGTGCCCTGACACACCAGTCAGAGCTCTGTGGGGACAGTTCATGCCTCTATAGCACAAGAAGCCCTTGCACTGTTGCATTGTGTTGCAAAACTGGGACAAGGCAAGGCAAGGGACAATGCACCATTTGTAAACCTTTCCTAGAAGTAAACACCTCTTTCATCACCTCTGGATGTTAGACAGTCAACGTAATTAACTAAAGGCTGCTATTTCTACATAAAAGCTTTGCAAAAATAAGAAAGAAGAAGGCAAATTGAAAAGTAATTGCAGACAGCACAGTCATAAAAGTGTTTTTATTTTCCATGAAGGTATGAAATCCTGCAAAAAAATATATATATATGAAATCCTGTGCATTAAACTGTTAAAAATAAAATGCTTGCAGCTGTGAGGCCAAGCTGACAATTTACAACAAAATATTTTTTAAGAAAATAAGAGAAGCCCTTTAGCTAAATATTTAAGTTTAGGCAGAACCAAAGTGCTTTTCACTTTCAAGGTTTTAAATCTGTCTTCAAGAAAGAAAAACATTCTGAAGCTCTGCCATTCTGACGAGAATGTCATCCAATTATATCAGCGTCATGGTTTTTGCATCTGTCACTTGAAAAATATATATCACCTGAAACAGACCAGTAGTTTCTAGAAAAAATAGCCTTCAGTTATTTCCATGCGATTTATTTATTGTGTCCTTCGACTGTTTTCAGTTGGAGAATTTCAATCTGTCAGGGTAGCAGCACACACTAAGACAGCAAATGAATGCGAATGGAAATTGAACTAAATTGTTGGCAGAGATGGGAATTTGCAAGATTGGTCAGTGTGTTTGTTTTTCATTTGAAATGCTTTGAGCCCAACAAAGAAAGCAGGAACCTATTAAAGCAAACATTTTAATCGCTCTCATTATGAAGAGGTTCATTCCTTTCGAAGGGTTTGGAGGAGCTGCAGAAATTCATAATGATCCAGGATTTCTGAACAAGTATATCATTTTTGAATGGTACATTCATAGTACATTGCAGTCTATAGAACCAAAAGCAATGAAGTCGAAAGAAAAAAAAATGCAGAATATCAGGCCAGGTCCCAGGAAATACACACTATCCCTTGTCTTTTTTCAGTGGCAGATGGCGTCTGTCTGTCATTTAAATTATGTGTGCAAACATTTCTTTGCCTGTTCCCAAAAGCTGATGGGAATTAAGTTTGCATAGCATTTTCAAGTTATGTGTTCTACAGTCAGAGATTTTAAAATATTTGCAGTTTAATGTGTCTGCTTTTATATATAAAGACTATTAAACTGGCAGGTTTTAGAAAAGGGTGCATGATGTGACAAATGCAGATTTTTATACACAGCACTATAATGGCCTTTTTCTAACTGCATAAAAAGCCCCCCCTCGTACATTTATTCTTAAGCCTTATTTTATCCAAAGTACACAAAGACACAGGTTACAAGAATTCTCTCGGGCTGTACACACTTCATTAAAAAACACAGAATAGCTTTGCAAATTACTGGAATTCACACTTGCTGTCTCATTTGACATGGAATAAATAGCCTTTGTACTGTTCTTGACCGTGTGGATACTAATAGTATAATATAATATAATATATAATAGGAAGGAGAGATACTTGCTAGCTGAACATGGCAATGTATTTTACTATTTCAGATCATATTAGTGCAAAAAAAAATTTTTTTTGAGCTTAAAATGTTCCCAAAGAGAAATATTTCATAGACCTCATTTAAGTGTGTGCATAATCCAGATCATTCAGCCAGTTTACATTCATATTACTAGTAAAGTTGCTGAATGTAGTATGCATGATCTCAGTCAGAGATATCCACAAAGTAACAAACATCTTAGTAAAAGAATTTCATGTTTAGACTGACACTATCTTCAGTCTGTTATATCATTCACAAATAGAGAGGAAAATTCTCCTGAACTCATGAGAGCCATATATATATCAGAGAATGACATGCTTACACACCTTGAGTGTCTGCCAAATTATTTCATGCTTCAGAAACAGAGGCTAGTCCTTAATTTGCTGCTTTTAACTTACATACTAACATTAACAAGTTTCTTACTTGAGAGCTTGCATTTTTATGCAAACATATTATAACTGTGATACAGCATTTTGTAATGTTTTAGACAATGCAAATTCTAAAATATTTCATTTATTAGTTTGTTTTTCTGTAGCTGTAGGGATTCAGGTACTTTAAGATTTTTGCCATAGTAACTAAACTCCAGAACACCTGGTTATCGTGTACTGACCTGCATTTCCCACTGACCTTTGATCTCTTTGCATCATACATGATTCCAGGCATATGCAAAGGTGTCTACAATCAGACATTAAAGCAAACTATAGTGTCATAAGAGTAGAGGTTATACTGGCCTCCTGCCCAGGACACTGTGTTACCAACCTCCAACATTGCTTTTATACTGATGACCACTGCCATTCATTCTCTTTGTTTTAAATGCCCTTCTGGTGCATGTTCTGACCACCTTTGTCCCTTTAATGATATTCACATTATGCAACAGTCCCAACTGATCTGACTACTGTGGCAATGGATTAGAATTAGTTCCATTTTTTGCTTGCCTTAACCTAAAGCCTTAGAAATCTTTGTCTCTATCCTGATTTCTTCTCCACTGTTTTCTCTGTGTTTGCAAAACAATTTAGCTTATAATTACTCTTATTTAATGTGAACAGGCATTCTGAACTAAGATGACAAAAATTAAGCAGTATGTTTTTCTGGATGATGGGTAGCTTACACAAAGAAAGATGCATGCATACATTTAGACTTTCTTCTACTTGACAAATTGTTCATCACTTGTTCATTCATCCATAATCCATCAAGGAGAAAAGCTATTATTTTCACTGCAAGGGTGCTTGATCAGGCAGTGGCCATCTTACCCAGATTTGTAACAAGCCATTTCTACTGAGGTAAACCACAGTGCAAAATAATTTCTATTAACGACAAAATTTCAAGAAGTACATGAACCAGGTAGTGCAGTTCACAGACAATCCCTCTCCTTTATTAATTCCCCCTTCACGTATTCTTAATGTACCTTTTTCATGCTCAAGCGTGTTGAACTTCCATTCAGGTCGCACTTCCCAAAAGTAACTTGCCACATCTGAAGTTTTTGTATTTTAAAGTTGTACACTATTTTAAAGTCAGCACTGCCCCATGTCTTGTGTCATGCTTCAGCCAAGTCATCGATCTGCTACTGAAGAGACTTATATGTGCCTAGCTGTGCCTAGCTGTGCCAGCCTCCAGTGACAACTCATGTAATCTAGATGGTGAATCTCATTAGACTCATAATTCCTGAGACTACCTGCCATCTGCCGTAGTCTACAAAGATGAACATTTAGCAACTTAAAAATATTGCAGGATAATAGACAGCAGAGCTTTTATGTACTGACAGCCTCTTACACCTGTGATTACTTTCTTAAGAACTCTCTTTAACTCAGATGTTCAAGAACAGACCCCTAATGTTCAAGTCTCGCAACCATTCATTACATTTGCTTCAGTCCAAATCCAGGTTATTGCTATTCTTTCTCTTTGTGTAGTAGCTAAACACTATTATAATGCTATATATAGTTGTTCTGACTATTTATTTCTTAATTTCATTAATTTTGAAAGTTTTGAGACCTGTCAAAATAAATATGACAACTACATATTTATTAAAATGAGGTGAACTTAAGGAATGGATAAAAGACAAAATCCAAGCGTTATTAGGACAAACAGAAATTATTCCTAAGGCTCTAGCTAGTGTGAAATAAAATGAGGATGGACTGTAAAATGTAGGGAAAATAAGGAGGAAAGAGATATGAGAGAAAAGCAACAACATTGTTAAGAACTGGCAAAAGTTAAAATGTTTCAGAGAAGGGGAGGCTTATAGGTCAAGACAAGGAACAGTTGCGGAATCCTAAGAGAAAAATAAGCGAATATTTGGATAATATGCATGAATTAGGGAAAATCATGGTAAAAAATGTTTTCGTGGCACAAAGAGAAAGAGTAGTGGCTAAACTGAGGGAATCTTTGATAAGAAGGTTAGATAGGAAACCTGAAGAGATAATGGAGACAATTCAGCAATTTCATGAAAATTGTTTTAGTGCAAAAGAGTGGGAAAATCAGGAAGATACATGATTGGAAGCATTTTTTTTGAAAATTTAGATACAAAAACTGCAAAGTATACTCAAGTAACAGACAGATCTCCAGGAATGGATGGAATTCCTGTAGAAATGTGTAAGTTAGTAGAAAGAGGGTTTTGAAATTGTGAAAAGTGCTGTTTAGTAACATTTGGAAAGGGGTGGGGGAAATCTTGCATCATGGAAGAACACAGTGGTGGCAGTATTATTGTAGGATGACAAGGACCTTGCAGGCCTTAAATCATATAGACTAATTTCAGTCCTAAATCATGATTACAAACTGTTTATGTGTATAGTAGATAAAAGAAGGATGATAATGTTACTAAAGCTGATATATATGGGTCAATGTAGTTTTGTAGAATAGAGAAACAAATTTTAATAACATTAATCAAACATGATGATTCAGAGGGAATCAGCATATAAAAATGCATTATTGTTAATTCGCTTAGATGCAGAAAAAGTTTTTGATACAGAATTCTCAGAATGCCTGAGCATAGCAAACTTTTCATTTGCATTCCCAAATTGTATAATAAAGTTAATAAGGAAGACTATATGGTAGATTGGAGCAAAACCAAAGGTAGTAGGAGTCATTTCTGACAAGCTGAGATTGACTAGAGGAATCAGGCAGGGATGTCTTCTTTCCCATCTCAAAGTTGCTAAGTACTTAAAGCTAAACCTAAAAGGATACGCTCAGGGATTCATAAAAAAACACAGCTCCTATTAAGGGATGTGGTAAAAAGACTTTATTAACAGATAACCTGCATATCTCTGAATTGCCATTAACTGTCACAATTGTAGATCAGCACTTCCTGCAGTGGTTAACAGTGGTGGGGGCTGCATCATATTAGCACAGGCACCCCCCATTCACTCTCTAACAAACAATATACACATTCAAACACACACACACACACACACACACACACACACACACACACACACACACACACACACACACACGCACACATACACATAGCCCATACCGCTCCCTGCATTGTCAGAATGTTCCCAATATCTTCTTTTTCCTGCTTTCATGGATGATTAACACCATAAAATTCAACAAGTAATGAATATAGGCAGAGAAAACAGGCAGAATATGTTTTATTAATGAAATAGTGAGCACTTTCATATTGTACAATTCCAAAACTTCATCAGAGTGCCATTACTTACTGACTCATTTAAATAACATCATCATGCACATGGTCAATGACATCATCCTCATAAGCATTCATAAATATTCATAAATTACATCATAAATGAACCACCCCTCTAAAGTGCTTACAAACTATAATAACATGACTTTAAAACACGTTATAATTTATTATACAACCTTTAAAAATGTAACAACTTATCTAAAATATTTATAAAACATATAAAACTATAAATATGATTCTCACACACACACACTCACTCACACACCCCCTAACATTACATGATCAATAAACTCTGCAGCACTTACCTTTACTGCAATGGATAAACAGTGGCTTTTGGCCATGTTCATTATCACAAATGGCTAGTAGTGCCCACACTACATTATTTAGCTGAGCAATTCTCTAAATTGTTTGGCTGTGTAAATGGCTTAACACAGTCAGTTCTGCAGGGAGGGCACATGGCTATTTAGCATATGTGCCTCCCTAGACTTCCTCATTAGCATTTAGCATGGCCTCAGGGACAGTCCACTGCAGAGTTAAACATCAAGAGCACTGTGGTAGAGCTGTCTCTGAATTTAAAAAAAATTACCATGATGTGTACACCTCATGTACACTTTGCTGTAACTTTTATGATTTCTTTTTTATTAAATTATATATCATCTCATCCTAAACTTTTATTAGGCTTACCACAGCATTATTGCTCTAAATGCACTACACATATAATCTAATCCCCTGTTTCAACTTACTGGTGTCCATTGGCTTTCCTAACCTAGTGACTACTACTCAGATCTCCACCACTTCTACTTTTCCTACCTTAACTGTGTTCTTCCTTTGAAACTGTAAATACAGTTGGTTTGTTTGATCTTCTATTTATACTTTGTTTGCCCGATAGTCTATGCTTATTCATAAATACAAGCATTGTTATTTCTACACCATGCATTGTGTTGTTATATTATGATGCAACCTGGGCTAAGCCTGTAATTTGTCATTATTTGATAAGTGTTCTACTGTTTTAAACATATATAAATAAATAAATACATTTGGCCCAATATGTTCACAAACTCAGGAAAAAAACCTGTGTGTCAGTCAAGTAAAACTAATTCTGTTTGTGGGTGATATTATCTTATAAGTGGCAAATCCTGAATATGGCATTGGGGTGCTATTGGATATTTTAAGACTGTTTCAGGTATTTTTAGGATATCAGATAAATGATGGTAAAACAAATACTATGTGATAAACTATGTGCCTACATATGAATTAGTCCAAAAATGCAAATATATATAGGGACAAAAAACATGAAGTATTTAGGCATATGATTTACAGATAGATTCTGCTGTGGTAGCTAAAGATAAGTGAGAAGAGACCAAGTAGAATATTATTAAAACATTAACAGATTGAAAAATATTGGTAATGGGTATGGACAGTAACTTACAGGCTCTGAAAATGGTTGTAATCCCTTTGGTTCTGTACATGGGTGATGCATACTTTTAACAGCCAGGGGAAATGTTGTGGATAACAATAATGACTTAACGGAATTCATTTTGGAAGGCAAGGGGACAAGCGTAAAGTGGGATATGTTTATTATGTAAGCCACAAAGGCGGGAGGCCAGCGATAACAAAACAAATACTTTATTTAAATGCCAAAAAAGCATATATTACAATTGAGAATTGTAATATACTTTTTTTGGAGAGCATTTTAATAAAGTATTTGTTTTATTATCGCTGGCCTCCCACTTTTGGGGTTTACATAGTTGGCATCTTGATTCAGTGGTTCATATGGGATAAGTTTATTCTCTCTAAACAACAGGGTAGTTTAGGATTATCTGAATTCAAGGTATATTTTAAAGCTATGCACTTGAGACTTTTCTTTATCTAATACAGATATATATCGAGAGAGAGAGAGAGAGAGAGAGAATAAGAGAGAGATAGAGAGATAAAATATAAGTAGAGAAAGATATACATCTAATTAGAAAAATATGGCTGTGGTGCAAGGTAGACATTCGAGAGAGTCAGAGAGACTAGGATTCTGGAAGCAAACCTTTAAAAATAATAAGAATAATTATATATACACACACACACATATATATATATATATATATATATATATATATATACATATATATATATTGAAAGCCATTGAAAGGCATTTTAAGCACTAAATCAGTGAGGGAGTGGAGAAAAGACATTTTTCTAATGGGAATACGGGTACTGAAAGCATGCAAAGGATGGCATGGAGAAAACTAACAAAGGAATTGTGCCCCTGCGACCAAATAAGCTGGAAAGGAAACATGACAGATTAGGAAGAAGCCAAGGAGGTGTTTGACTTGCAAGTCAGAGATTGCCTTCAGTATCAGGGACTATTAGCAGAATATAGACAAAGGCAGTGTGGGTAGTTCTGAGAGAAAGGAAACTCTGATAAAGCTTCTAGTGGAACCAAGAACAGAATATTGTGTTATGAATGGAGTATTTAGTAAGGCATATACTATAACTTGCTGCATGTTATTTGTAAGAACTAATTAGAGAACTGTATATGCAGATACTTTTATACTTTGAGTTGACTTCAAGGGATTTTCCTCAAGAGAGCAAGTGTTGGAGATGTGAAGGGAACAAGAGAGGAAAATGGAACAAATTTGTCAGCATGTGAGGAGACAATTGAATTTAAGGTCTCTCTACAGAATGTTCTAAAACAATTGCCAGGGGAACATATTATATTAACTAAAGAGTTGATGCTATTGAGTTAGTGGCTTGCTTTAGAATTAATGACACATAGAAAGGCCTTCCTACATTTAATACTATTAGGACACAGAAGAAACAGTGACAAGTTGGTAGACATCAAAGATGAAAGCGGCTGTAAGTGAAGTAGTGAATATCATAAAAGACTTAGAGATAAGATCATTAAAAGAGGGAGGAAGTACATTTCACAAAATGAAATGGTGCATTTGCAATTATGTGGCACAGAAAGAGAAAGCCCTGACTGCACAGCAGGTGACTCATATTTAATTAGTGGCTTGAGTGCTTGTAGGAGCTGACCAGGGAAGATGGAAGTAAGTAGTCCATCTTGGGAGAGGGAGGTGGATCTGTCTGATCATATAGATGACACGTTGCAGGAGCAGTAGGTGCATACCTATTGGAGTTCCAAGACGGCTAAGCCTGCACTGTCATATTGTGCTAATGCAGTAGGAAGCCAAGGAGAACAGGGATGCACTGTCGTAGTGTGCTAACAGTAGGAAGCTAAGGGGGGCAGGGATGCACTGTCATAGTGTGCTAATGCAGTAGGAAGCCAAGGAGAACAGGGATGCACTGTCATAGTGTGCTAATGCAGTAGGAAGCCAAGGGTAACATGGATACACTGTCATAGTGTGCTAACATTGTAGGAAGCCAAGGAGAGCAGGGATGCACTGTCACAATGTGCTAAACATAGGAAGTTAAGGGGGGCAGGGATGCACTGTCATCGTGTGCTAACATTGTAGGAAGCCAAGGAGAGCAGGGATGCACTGTCGCAATGTGCTAAACGTAGGAAGTTAAGGGGGGCAGGGATGCACTGTCATAGTGTGCTAACACTGTAGAAAGCCAAGGAGGACAGGGATGCACTGTCATAATGTGCTAACGCATTAGGAAGCCAAGGGTAACAGGGATACACTGTCATAGTGTGCTAATGGAGTAGGAAGCCAAGGTGAACAGGGATGCACTGTCATAGTGTGCTAACAGTAGGAAGCTAAGGGGGGCAGGGATGCACTGTCATAGTGTGCTAACACTGTAGGAAGCCAAGGAGAACAGGGATGCACTGTCATAGTGTGCTAACAGTAGAAAGCCAAGGGTAACATAGATACACTGTCATAGTGTGCTAATGCAGTAGGAAGCCAAGAAGAACAGGGATGCACTGCCATAGTGTGCTAATGCATTAGGAAGCCAAGGAGAACAGGGATGCACTATCATAGTGTGCTAATGGAGTAGTAAGCCAAGGTGAACATGGATGCACTGTCATAGTGTGCTAATACAGTAGGAAGCCAAGAAGAACAGGGATGCACTGCCATAATGTGCTAATGCATTAGGAAGCCAAGGAGAACAGGGATGTACTGCCATAGTGTGCTAATACAGTAGGAAGCCAAGAAGAACAGGGATGCACTGCCATAATGTGCTAATGGAGTAGGAAGCCAAGGAGAACAGGGATGCACTGTCATAGTGTGCTAATGTAGTAGAAAGCCAAGGGGAATAGGGATGCACTGTCATAGTATGCGAACACTGTAGGAAGGCAAGGGGAACAGGGATGCACTATCATAGTGTGCTAACACTTTTGGAAACCAAGAGAAACAGTGATGCACTATCATAGTGTGCTAACACTGTAGGAAGCAAATGGGTAGCAATGATGTCTAAGCATGCTTCCCCTCAGAAAGCAGTGAATGCAAGCTCTGAAGAGCCACTGGGGGGGGGGGGTGTTCCAAAGGGGAGAGGATAGGCCACTTCCACCTGGTCAAGCAAGCTGGCCACTCTTTGCCACTTGACTCTTCCCATGGAATGGAGGGCTGAAAGGGGTTCCCAGCCAGGATGGAGTGGATTGTAGAGCTCTCACATAGACCAGGAATACCATGTTCTTATTCCCCCAAAATGAATAAACCCAGTGGGTGAAGGTGGAAGAGCCATCAGACAATATCCTGGAGGAGGATGCAAACAAATGATCCATTTGAGAACAATATATACAAAATAATATTCAAGTAAATGACTGAAATACATAGACTGGTAAACATGAAGTCATTGCAAAAAAAATGAATGTAATTTACACGATCTGGAATTTCTAAGTACAAAGCTCCTAAACCTTGCTAAAGTGCCCCCATACCATCAAACTCATTTGTGCTAACCATAACCAGATCCTGCCCCTAAATCCAGTCCTAAACATTACTTTACTAAAAGCCTTTTCCATAATAGTACCACTACACAAGACAATGACAAATATACACTGCACATATAAAATCACGCACACACACAATGCTAAAATTATCATCTTACCTAGCTCTTTCTCAAACTCTAACACAGAATACTTCCCCACATACACACACACACACACACACACACACACACACACACACACACACACACACACATACACACACACACACACAGACACACACACACAAAACACTTAGTCTATCCTCTTATTTAGCCCTTATTTTAACCCTAACCAGCAAAATCCCACTTACCTGCATACAAGCACAAAGAACAGTTGGCAAACCAACATTTGGCATCTCCTGACAACAAAGAAGACATTCATTTTAAAGCAGTATCAGGATAACATGTCAACTAGATGTGTTTTCAGCATAATATACTGCAACCATCTTATTATATAGCTACATGCAGGGTTATCCATCAGTCAAAATTGACTGAAATGGAATCCTTAAGAAGAACTGAAAATGTTCTACAAAATAATAATGTTAAACAAATTAATACTACATCAGTTGTTTGATGAATGTTATTTTTGGTTGTTGTCATTACCACTTGATTCCAGTACAGTTTAGTTCCCTCATATTGTCTGCTGTTCTGAAGTTTGAATTCATGGCTTGCAATAATGTATCTTGACATAATAAATTACCTTTGGAGTGTGCTTTTGTGCCTCCTTATGGCATATTTTTGCTGTTTCTTAGCTGGCAGCAGCCATAGAAATACTGGTATTTTGTCTTGTGGTATTTCTGAATATGTTTTTTAACATACAGTTTAGCAACATATTAACAGGCCTTTATTGTGGTCATTTTAGTCATTTTAGCCATTAGAATGTGCTTTGTTTGCAGCTAGTAAATTAATACTCATCTCTAGTGCTAAATGCAGATAACAACAGTTGATCTGCATTTTCTTTTTTTTCTTTCTTTCTACAAGGTGGCATCAAAAATGATGATTAAGAAAAACAAATTATGCAAAAATGGTTTTCAAATCAGCATATAAAAACTGTACAAGCTAATTAACTCAAATGCTAGAGAAGAAAGAAGTAAAATGGATCTAAATTTAGCTCACAAATGCAAAGATAATAAGAGGACCTTTATCAAATATAAATTGCTAGATCTATGGATGAAGTCACTGTTCCTTTAAATAATAGAGATCAACAGAACTACAACATTAGAGGAATGTTGGAAGCATATTGTGACCAGCTAAAAGACCCTTAGTGGGAAAGCTTTTTTTTTAATTTTACACTTTGAATTGCATTGTATGCATAAATATAACTTTTGTATTCGTGATAAAACAAATAAAATTTAGACTCTCAATATTCATTAGGCTTGTGGATGTGATAATATTTCAAACAAGGATCTTAAACTTTTAAAGGAAGTGATTACAGAGCCCTTAGTCTACTTATTTCAAACTACGTTTTCCAGAAAGTGGCATTCACGAGGACTAGAAAGGGCCACAGTAAAATAATATATAAAAATAAAGGTGATAGGATCTTACTGAAATTGTCAACCCATCAGCCCACTGTCCTGCACTAGCAAGGTTATGGAAAAACTAATCTTGAATAGATTTCAATCTGAACTCAAAAATTAAGTGGCAAACATTGCTCAACATGCCTATATCATAAACAGATCTAATGTTACTTGTAAGTTTTTACACAAATGTAGTACCTGCCATAGTATGTTTAAGTTAGAAAAAAATAGAGATTGGTGAACAACTCATATCCTGGAATCATAACCATGATAGATCATGGTCAGCTGAACTTGAAAAAATTCATTCTAATTGCTACCCCTTAAATCAAACAATTACTCTGATATCAATCTTTGCACCTTACCTTTTCAACATTGATCTTAGCAACATTAATATTTCCGTTTTTTTGTTTTTTTTTTTTTTTTGGGGGGGGGGGGGTAAAATCTTCATATATAGCTTTAGTCTTGGAAAAATAAAAAGAGGACATAAGAACTCTTCAGACTGCCCTAGACAATTTGAATTCCTGGGCAGATTCAAGCAACATGTTAACAAATGTTAGCAAAACTAAAATTATTTTCAACAGACCTACTGTTTTAGTACCTGTACAACACATGGACAGAAATTAGGAACTGTCACAATCATTAATGGCTTCGGCATAAGAGTAGACAATTTATTTAGTTTCTATAATCATACACTATAGCTTAGGAACTAGGGGTCAAAAACATTAGACTATAAAGATGCCTAAAGTCAAGAAATGAAAATCTGGTTTCCTTTTTCAATCAGTATTATTACAATGAAACTGTAATACTGTAGCCCATTTTGGTACCCCAAAACTAAGGATTACAATTCAACATTAGAACAAACTCAGCAAAGAGTTACAAATAAAATTATCAGTGTTAACACTCTACCATACAAAGACTAAAATTTTTGTAAATCTACTCTTGTCATATCATAGACATCTAATCGTCATATTTAAGGCATGCATACCTCTCAAGTGTACCTCATTACGAGGAACGTACCTCATTTGGGGTCTTGAAAAGACCATGTTCCTCGAAGTTCCTCAAAGTTCCACATTGAAAGACTCTGTCACACATTCAGTGTTAGGAATTGTTTTAAGTGAAATCCATGGTAAATAGAAATTAATCATATTAATTCATTAAAGGATCTTCTTTATAAGTAAAACCAGCATATGTTAACCATCCTATGACCTTCCTAGTTGAAGTTGTTAGTAAGCCATTAGTATGTGTTCCACATTTTGCCGCTTTGTTCCACATTATGAAGGCGAGTGTTCCCCATTTTGGAGACGGAAAGTTGAGAGCTATGCGTGCAACAACTCATTTTCATTTATTGGATTAGAGCTAAGAGAATCTTAGACCCGCAGTAAACTTAAACTCCTCTGGAACTATCATGGAAATTAAAAAAAAAATAACTAGATGGCTTCCTGAGCAACTTGTTAGAAACAAGAACCAAATTCTAGAAAAAACAAAGTTCTCTGAGAAATGAACTTCTTTAAAGGTCTAGATTAATTTTTGAGGGGACCAAAAATATGGGTTTTAATGTAATGATGATGGTAATGTTGTACCAGTATGGCAGTGCCATCAGTACTTCTAAAATAGATGAGAAGGATGTAAAGCTGCCAAATTTCAAAATGGCATTGTTGGAGGCACTAAAACGAATATCACAGAAATATCTCCCATAAGGAGCAATAAAGGAAACTCTATATTGAAGTTGCAGCTGATGACCAGGAAGGCATATAAAAAATAAAAATAGAAAATAAAATGATACTGGAGATATAGCAATACGTAAGGAATGCATGACCCATTCGATACAAACTGGTTAAGATGGAAAGGAAGACTGTATATCAAAACAGATAAACCATTTTCTTAACACAGGATAGACAAAAGGACATATATGCATATATTTAACATGCCAATTGGTATGATAATTGTGTATGTATGCACATGCATTTGTATGTATTTGTAAGCACACATGCACACACATTCACAAATATTGTCAACTGTATGCTTTCAAGGACCCCTGTCCAGAAGAGTGGAAGACATAGGAAAAATGCTTGGTATTTAGTAACAGTTAGTGTGTGTGTGGGGGGGGGGGAGGGGTGGGGGGGATACAGAAGATAGGCCTGGCAATTTAATTAATTTCCATACATGTCTAGTAAACTCCATGGATGGCAGCTGTTCACAGAATGACTGTAAGAGCCAGACATTGGTCATGAGCTTGGATGGATGGATGGATGAACAGGAGAGTTATTCACCCAGAGATTAGTAAGCAAGTACCTTCATGATAATGATGGAATAATCCCTGAAACTTAGTGCTATTAATATAAATAAAACAGTGAAGTTAAAGGGAATTCTGGATTGATTATCTTATACAGAAATAACAGGCCAGATGAGCTATAAAGGTACAGCATTATAAAGTAAATAAGAGTGGTTGGTCCTTGCTGATATGTCTTAACTTGATTGGGATGTAATGATGCAGAAATACAGAAATTCGTGTGGAGTGCGAAAAATGACTTTAGTCAAGGTGGTTCTGTGTAAGCAGCTTTGTTGTACGAGTGCAGAAGCAAACAAAATATCACCCAGCAGTGAGCCAGCATATATGTCTGAGGAAAATAAGTGAGATTAAAGATAATAAAATCACCAGTGTTTCTTTAAATTAATCCAGAAACTTTCAGACGAAAAGTATAAAATCACGATCAATATTGTTCTGACAAAAAGACAGTCTTCAGGGAAATGCAAAGTATCCCACAAACTGCATTATTTGAGACAGAAAAGACACACACTGATTAATAAGTAGCAAGTCACAGCTGGTTAAAATCATTATAAAGTATGTACCACACTAAATGAGTAGCAGGTGATTGGTTTATGTTGCCCTTAATTTTATTTGTCACTCTTTTATCAATTGCCCACTTTACTACACACCTAGAGGCCAATGCTTTGAAACAGGTAGTTGAATTACTTTCTGTCTAAAGCAAGGTGTAACATTTCATTAAAGCTGACATGATTAATTTCCCCTATTTTTTGCCAATAATGGTTTCATCTTTTTAACATGTGAACCAAATGACTACCTGATTAATTCTGACTCACATTTTAACTCCTATAAAGTTAATGGAGCCAGTGGAATACTTTGTAACAGATGTATAGTTGATGCATTATTTTATTATGACAATGTATTTCACTAAGCTGTTTCAATATATAAAATTTAAATGTCCACTTAAGTTTCCTTTGCAGACAATATTACATCTTTATCGACCAATGGGTTAGCTTTCTTCTGATCAATTTATATACCTATACTATTATTAAGAGCAAAACAATCTGCAGTGCTAAGCCCATCCATTTGAATGAAAAATCAGGGGTTTACATTGCTAACTGTAGATCAGGTTTTGTTAAATATAGGCTATTTAAGGTATATAAATGATGTTTGCATTGTTATTATACCTTTTAGCATGGTTATTATAAAGATGATGTTTTGTATTTTATGTCAGTGTGATCTATAGTGCATTTCTGTTTAAACATGACACTTTTTTAGCCAGTGGCCTAGTTGAATCTAATGACAGCACTGGAAGGGAAGCACCCTCTCAAGAACTGTGTATCATAATTTGTAAACCTGAAGATGTGCAGCAGTGTGTGTGTGTGTGTGTGTGTGTGTGTGTGTGTGTGTGTGTGTGTGTGTGTGTGTGTGTGTGTGTGTGTGTGTGTGTGCATGTGTGTGTGTGCATGTGTGTGCGTGCGTGCGTGTGTGTGTGTGTGTGTGTGTGTGTGTGTGTGTGTGTGTGTGTGTGTGTGTGTGTGTGTGTGTGTGTGTGTGCACCTAAATATTTACTGGATTTCATCTGTAAGGAACTACATAAAGATGTAGATGTCTGAAGCACGTAGGTCTGCACCTCACCATATACTATTTTAGCCAACATTGTCATCTCTTTATGACACAGTGAAAGTGAAGTTCTGTTCTGGTATACTGGAGACTTTTTTTCTCTCCTGGCCCTCACACTGACAGTAAGGCTTCCCTTTGTTATTCATTCATTCCCCAAGGTGGCAAGAGACCAGTAGCCATTTCATTCTCCTTAAGGGCGAGTATTAGTGCCAAAAGTGGTGCTGTTATCCATGGCAAGGGTCAGAGAAGTCATTAGCCTTCCTCACTATACCTGTGACTTCTGCCTCCTGCTTCTACGATGTGACACTTTTCTGCACACACCAATCCCAGTTGCAGTACCTCATGCTGTTTAGGCAAGCATGATTCTCACTGTCCCCCAGGAAAGACCAACTGCAGATGCTCCCCCTGAGGTGGGAAAACTGATAACAGCTACTCTACTCCCCCTCACCTAAGTCAGATCCTCCAATATTTGAGCTAGTAATTGAACTCAGGTTATCTAGGGGGTTCAGCTTTATCCTTCTTATCTATGTACATGGTTGCTCTGATTCAGATTTTAATTATGTAACAGCGAAGCCCACAAAGAGAAGTACTTGATAAACAGAACAATAAACAAGAAAGATAACATTTATGTCTTGGACAAAGGTACAAACATCGCTTAAGGGCACATACCAATAGCAATCAGAAGGTAACCAGAGCATACTCTGCCTTTTCCTCAATTTCTGCAGTCCTGCATTTTGTGTTCATCAAAAACTACTACATTTGACTGTTTTTTGCAGTATAGACCCTGATTTGTTAAGGTAGCCTACACTGTATACCATCTGGATGGTATAACTGCTGACACATTTATTTTGATTTATTTTTATTGACCAATACAATGTTACAATGTTATTAATTTTATAATGGAATAAATGTGAGAAATACTACTGTGACTTGTTAGAACTGATCTTGAATTCCTTCAAAAGACATGCACATAGTGGACTAGCATAGCTTTAATCTTGAGAGTTTTTTGAGTATTTACTCATCAGGAGAACAAAAGTATTATCTGTGAAACTATTATGATCACAAACAGTCAAGTGAATTACAAAATTAAGCACTGTACACAAAATACGCTCTAATTTAAAAATAAAACAAATTAAAAATATAACTTATGAAATGAGACTACTATCTGCAGTCCCCCTCCCCAGATTATGAGCTTCATCCCACAAGCCCCATACATTTATTATTATAACTCCAAGGCCAACAACACAGAAAGAAAAGTCTGAAAATGTTACATATTTCTTTTTTTGATTGGGGCCACAATGTTACTTAAATGTTTACCAAAACGTTTGGCACAGTTCCACAAAAAGTTTTAATATGTTAATTAGATAATGTAGGAGTAGCTCCCAGAGTAAACAACTTAATACTTAATAAGTCTGTAAGGATACGATGAATGGAAACCAGTGATGAAGAAAGGGGAATTACAAGTGGTGTATCATGTCCCATTTTGGAATAGTCCTTGTTGTTTCAAGTGACTCTGCAGATCTGTATCAGTCAGCATGCAAGGTTGAATGTATGGGTTAGTTCTGTTAGAGGGATTTTTGTTTGCTTGTTTTACCAGCTGAAAGATAGCTCAGGTTATGTACAAAGAAGTAAAACTAATTTACATGAGTAAGAAAATCCCAGGGACAGACTACAAAATAGGAAGTGACATACTCACAAAGTGAAAATGAGGCTTTACCTCGTATCATGCTTTTCGGCCCCAAAACCCGGGCCGAACCACAAAGGGAGGGGGAGTGTCCATATTCATCAAGGATACCCACACCTCTAGGTTAGTGGCAACTCATGAAGCATCGGAGACCATCCAGGTGCAGCTAACCATAGGCAAAACTGCTATACAACTGGTTGCATGTTACAGACCACCCTCCCAATCTCAAGAACCCCACTCAGCCTTCCTGAAGACATTGGAAGATATGAATGTCTCACCAAATACCATCATATTGGGAGACTTCAACTACCCTAACATAGACTGGGTGCACTATTCTAGCCCTAACACCCTAGCCCAAAGGTTCCTGGAAATCATAAACTCCAATGCAATGGAACAGCTAGTCACCTCCCCCACAAAGGGGGATAATATACTAGACCTGATCATCACAAACATGGGGACAAAATGCCCCACACTGGAAGTATTGCCCTCACTGGTGAGATCTGACCACAAACTAATCACCCTGGATATACATTTACCACCTCCACCCCCAGCACAAAAGACTACAGTGAGAAACTTCTCAAAAGCCGACTTTACACTTCTCAAGACTGAGATGGTATAATTTAAGCCCTCAGGGCCAATGGAAACCACATCCCACAATGCCGAATCCTACACAAATGCTTTCTATGGACATCTCCAAGAATGCATGGATCGTGCAATCCCAAATAAAACCAAGACCCTCTCCACCAAAGGAAAGTGTCCTGTCTGGTGGACCCCAGCCATAAACAAATTGTATAACAAAAGAAGGAAGCTACTGCAAGACAGAGCAAAATCCCATAAAGGGAAGGCATCTCTGATCAGCACTAGTAGAAAGCTACGTTCTCTCATAAAAATATCCAAGGCCAACTTTGAGAGAAAAATCGCCAAGGACACTAAAGATAACACAAGGCATTCTTCAGTTATGTTAGAAACCTGGGCAGAAACACTCAGATATGCTCAGAGTTAGTACACAACGACAAAAAATTTACCGAACCCACAGATATTGCCAACATTGTGGCAGACAGGTTCAGTGCAAATTTCTCCCCTCCCTCACCTCCAAAAGAAGAAATACTCATCCCAGCTGAATGTAACCTCCCTGTCATCTCTGATGTCCAGGTGAGAACCGCCCTCAACAAAGCAAAAAACACAGTATCTATGGGACCTGATGGTATCCCCGGCTGCGTGATACGTGAACTCCAAGAGGAGCTAAACCCGCATATAAAAATGTTATTTAACCTTAGCCTTACTACAGGATATGTACCTGAACACTGGCGTACAGCAACAGTGGTACCACTCCACAAGGGAGGCTCCACTACAGACCCTGGGAACTACCACCCCATAAGCTTGACCAGCCTGGTTTGCAAAGCTATGGAAAGAATTATTATGGAACTCATAAACAACGACATTGGGGACCTACAGACACTTGATCCCACCCAGTTCGGCTTTGTAAAAGGCAGATCCTGCCTTTTGAACCTGGTTGACTTTTTTGAAACAGTCACTAGAGCCATTGATGAGGGCAAGGCAGTCCATACAGCCTACCTGGACTTGGCTAAAGCCTTCGACACAATACCCCACTCGGGGATCATAGAAAAGCTAAACAGCTTAAAAGTAAATCCATATGTCACAAGATGGGTTGCAAACTGACTAAAGAACAGAACCCATAAAGTCAAGATTGCAGGAGCCATGTCAGACTCAAAGCCAGTCACAAGTGGTGTCCCACAGGGCTCTGTCCTGGGACCCCTCTTGTTCGGCATTTACTTCTCAGATGTGAAAGCAAACATGGGAGGGTTGTGGCTGACAAAGTTCGCAGATGACTGCAAACTAGGTGCCATAGTCGATACACCAGCTGACACATACATCCTACAGAAAGGCCGCACTGAAACGGACAGCTGGTGCCGGAATCACGGCCTTAAACTGAATGCCAGGAAATGTATCGTCATCCCCTTTGGGAAAAACAAAATACCCACAAATTATCACATAGACAGTAACCCACTGAGTACTGAAAAAGTAATCAGAGACCTGGGGACCCAAGTTGATAGTGACCTCTCATTTGACACCCACGTTGCCAAAGTGGTTAGAAAGACTTTCTACCTTGCCCACCTTATCATGAAGGGGTTCACATCCAGATCAAAGGAGGTCATCGTGCCCCTGTACTCCTCCCTTATCGGGCCCATGATTGAATACAATGCCCCATTTGGTATGTACCTCACCCGGCACTTACAACAGTTGGAGAGACCCCAGAAGTACCTCACTAAGAGGATCAAGGGTTTCCAACATATGTCATATGCTGCCAGGCTAAAGAAACTCCAGCTCTATTCAGTAGCATACCGCCTGCTCAGAGGTGATCTGTGCCTGACATACAAGGCCATGTCCGACCAGGAATTGATGGACATGCTCCACCTCAAAAAATCAAAATCCATAAGAACCACGAGAGCCAAAGATTTAAACCTCAGTACAAACATGAATAGGACATGCTGGAGGGACAGATTCATAACTCAGAGTCTTCCCATACTCTGGAACAAAATCCCAGTCCATGTTAGGCAGAGCCCCTCACTGACTCTCTTCAAGAGAAATCTTGACGAGTGGATGGGAGATCGTAGGTTTACCCCGGGGGTCACCCCTGTATTGCTACTTAACAGAGGCACAGTAAACTAATTTTAATAAGTAAGGGGGTCTTCAATGTGTCACTACTAGACAAAGGCACAGTATTCTAAATTTATTATATACACCTTAGTACCACTACATGGGGTGGCAAAAGCCACATCTCTAGGACTAGGCTTGCAAATGCCTCAGGGCAGATAGCCTAGTACTAAGCTATGAAACTATGAAACTATGAAAATGGACATTAACATAATTAGAGTAAATATAAATGTACATCCTTTGCAAAACCATGTAAATCTAGAACCGTTTATAATGGGTTCAGTGCAAAGAAATGAAAATAATTTACACGAGTAAGAAAATAACAGGGGCAGACTACAAAATGGAAAGTGAGATATTCACAAAATTAAAATGGACCTTAACATGAAACAAACTTGAAATTAGATCACTACCTAACCTCATAGCAGATGGTGGCATCCACCCTAACCCAGGCCCAAACCCACCTGATACCACCAGCTCCACAAATAACACCCTCACTAGCCTACAGAACTCAAATAATGCCTCCAATTCATTTCTGGTGTGTCACCTAAACATCAGAAGTATAAATAAGAAAGTTCACTATTTGCATGCCCTCCTGGACATGCACTCCCCTGACATACTATGCCTTACTGAAACCTGGCTCAAACCCAAACCCCCTGACAATGAGATTATAACCCCCCCCCCCGTTACAATATAATAAGACTTGACCGCATGTCTAGGAAAGGAGGTGGAGTAGCCATCTTGTATAAATATACACTAGAAGTATCCACAACTAGTACCCCACAGGTCTTTATAACTAGCAACACAGAAACACTCATCACAAAAGTCCAACCAAACACAAATCTATAAACATAGCCTGTATATATATTTCCCCAGGTGACAACACAGACACCTTAGAAGGGTTCTCCAGTGGCTATCCACTAACCACCCCCAAGAAACGATTATTCTCGGGGACTTTAATATGAACTGGAATACCTGCTCATCAAACTTCCCCTCCACCCATATAAATTTACATGGCTTCGCCCAGATCATATCTTCCCCTACCAGAATCAATAAACCTAACAATAAGGAAAGTGTTCTAGATTGGATATTAATAAACACCCAACCCCAGTTATATAAATCAGGCATCCTACCTGAGGACATTAGTGACAACTTCCTAACCTATATAATCAGAAAAAAGAATGACATCCCTCAACAAACTACCTTTAAAACCATTAGGAATACTAAGAACTTTATTCAGACTAATTTCCAGAACAAACTTAACTCATGTGACTGCTCCAACCTAAAACTACTTCCACTTGATGAGGCAGTCTCATACTTTAATTCTAAATTTCTTGCTATCTTAGATAGACATGCTCCCAAACGTACTATCAGAACCAATAACAAAATAGCACCATGGCTAACCAATGGTATAAGACAAAAACTTATTGCCAGAAACAAAGCATGGACCTCCTGGGGATCCACCAAATCCCCACAAGACCACATCAGATATAAACAGTTGAGAAATGATGCAAAGAAGTCCATTATGCTAGACAAAAAAAAATACTGCTGTAATCTACAGCACAAGCACCAAAATCAACCACAAAAATTCTGGTCAGGCTTAAATAAACTGCTCCACCCAGGAAAATCATCTACCCCCACCCCCTTAACCACCCTACATCTACCTCCTAAATGTGTTGCAAAGACCTTTAATACTTTCTTTACAGAAACCGTGCAGTCCCTAGACAACAATCTATCTCCAGTTACCTCTATTACTCCCATACCCACACAAGAAAATAGACTCGCCTTCAGGTTTGATCCAATACCTACAGCTTTTATTAAGTCCTTACTTAAGAATCCGAAACCCACTGCCCTTTCAGCAGACCTACTACCCGCAGAATTTCTCCAGAAAGCCGTTAATGAAATAGCATATCCAATCTCTATTTTAATCAATCGAACAATCCTCGAGTCCTACATCCCCTCCATCTGGAAAATCTCCCACATTATTCCACTTCGTAAAAGAGGAAACTCCACTGAACTCTCAAATTATAGACCTACAGCCATCCTATCTCCCTTGGCCAAAATAATGGAAAAATGCATTCATAAGCAACTTCTAGCCTACCTAATTCAGAACACCCTCCTAGCCCCCTCCCAACACCAATTTAGACCTGCCCATATTACAACCTCATCCCTTCTCTCACTCTCACACTATAAATCAGAAGCGTAATGACAACAAGCTCTCCTGAGCTCTCTTTCTAGACCTATCCAAGGCATTTGATATGGTGAATCACCACCTACTTCTAGACACACTGAAATCACTTTCCATAGATATCCCAGCAATCAACTGGTTCCATTCTTACCTGAATGGCAGACAACAAGCTGTACTATGGAAAGACACCCTATCTCCCCTTCTACCTGTCACCCTTGGAATCCCTCAAGGATCTATATTAGGCCCCCTCCTATTCTCCATATTCATTAATGACCTACACAGAGTTATCCCAGATGCAACATGCATTCAGTATGCAGATGACTCCACCCTAATCTGCTCTGCAACCTCACCCACAGAATTACAATCCCTATTCCAAATCACTTTCAACAAATTAGAGAACCGGCTCACTAGTCACCATCTCCTATTGAACCCAAATAAAACCAAACTATTACTTTTCTCCCCTACCCATCACCACCTCTCACCATTACATCTAATAATGGCACCATAATTTCACCAGAAGTTTGTACTAAACTACTAAGGGTAATCATCAGTAACAATCTGAAGTTTGATGCTCATATAGAGAAAAGTATCAAAACAGTTAACAAAAAACTAGGCTCTTTATACAGGATTAAACAATTCCTAACCCCAACTGCCAGAATTGCTATTGCGCAAACACACCTCCTATCAAACCTTCTTTATGCCTCACCCATCTTCCTAAACCTAAGCAAGTCAAACCTTAACAGATTTACTAGCTGCTACAATAATACAGCTAGATTTGCCACAGGTTCAGCCTATAGAGCCCATCACTGTCTAAATCTTCAATCACTAGACTGGCTAGAACTACCCTATCAACTTCAATATAACCAACTCATAGTCATTCACAAAATTCTCTACCAACCTAGCAATGTACCCATTCTGAAAAATACTATCACCCTCTACAGTAACCTAAAATCCCTCCGCTCCTCCAACAGAATGCTAGTACAAACTGCTAAAGCCAACAATTCAACTGGTGAATCACTGTTTTCCAACTCTGCTTCTAAAAACTGGAATGTGCTCCCTGCTGAACTTACTACTTTATCCTCCTTATCCCAATTCAAAATATCTCTAAAGAAACACCTAAAAACACATTGGCTTTGTCCATGTTTAAACCCTGACTAACCCCATTCAAAGAACAAATCATATAGGAGAACCATCCTAGAAGAATAAAACTCTGATCCTTTAACTATTCAGAATTAATATGTTTCTCATCTACTGGTAAGATTTAAAATAATTTATTTTTTTATTTTATTTTTATTTTACATTTGTTGACCGGGCTAGTCTAACTGGATACATGTCCATTTTCAGTAGAGGCCCGGGGATAAAAGCTCCAAGCATCTGCAGTGAGTAAACAATACAATATATAGTAATAGTCAAGTGGATTACAGTACATTAGCTACATAGTATATTAGCTAGATAGTTCAGAACAAATGTTTACAGAGTAAGTTAGTAGCTTTAAGCTAAGATTAAATACAGAGAACCAAAAACATGAAGTTTTTTTTTTTTTTTTTTTTTAGAACTACAGATAGGTGAGATAAAACAGAAGAGTAGAAAAGTATAGAGAAAGCAGGAGGTGAAAGAGATATCAGTCTGGGTTGGAGCAGGGACATAGCCAGTGAGTTGTAAGATATTCTTTCAGATGCTTTTTAAACAGAATAGTGGAAGCAAGGGAGGAAAGTTCAGTAGGAAGCTGGTTCCAGATTTTCCCTACTGTGTTGGTGAAAAGTGAGTCTCCTGCTTTGTTATTTGATTTAATAGTGGAAACTAGAAGCTTATTGGATGAGCGTAGCACAGCAAGATTTTTGTAGGGTGAAATCAGGTTAGTGAAGATAGGGGTATTTTTAGGGTGGTAAAGGATTTTTTGGGTGATAACAATTTGTTGATAAAGTAGTTGGTTCTGCAGTTCTAGCCATCCCAGTTGTTTTAGGTTAAGACAGTGGTGAGTTCTAAAGGTGGTGCCAGTGGCAAATCTGGCTATGTTATTGTAACTGGTGGAAAGTTTGGTGAGATTGTTTTTTGATAGATTGGTATATATTGCCGAAGCATAGAACAGGGTAGACATAAGATGGGTCTGGGCAATAGTTATTCTGGCTGAAGGGGAAAGAAAAGGTTTGATTCTGTAAAGAGTGCCTAGTTTTTTGTTGACTGACTTTATAATAGAGTTAATGTGGTCATCAAAACTAAGGTTATTATCAATTGTTACTCCTAGAAGACGGGTTGAAGTATCTGGGGATATGTTAGTTGCATTGTTGGAGGTTATTGTGAAGTGCAGTTGAGGTGATTTATGAGTTGGAGCAAAGAGCAATAACTTTGTTTTTTTGGGGTTCAGGAGGAGGCAGTGTTGCATGAACCAATTTTCAACACTGCTAAATACTGTTTGGGTGAGAGACTGCAGAGAGGTTATGGACTGAGCTGAACAAATTAAAGTAGAGTCATCTGCATATTGTATGCAGGTGGCCTGAGGAATATTGGTATGTAGGTCATTAATAAACAATGAGAAAAGTAGAGGTCCTAAAATAGAGCCTTGGGGTACTCCAGTGTTCTCAGGAAGGGATTTTGAAAGATTATTATCCTAAATTACTGCTTGTTGTCTGTTTTCCATATAGGATTTAAACCAATTTAATGCTTGTGGGTCAAGCGATTGGGCTTTTAGAATGTCTATAAGGATATTATGGTTGACCATATCAAAGGCTTTTGAAAGGTCAATAAATAATGCAGAGGAAAAAGTGTTATTGTTACGATTTTTGTTTATGGAGTCAGAAAAGGACAGAAGAGCAGTTATTGTGCTATGGAAAGGCCTAAAGCCATGTTGGCAGTTGGCAAGTAGATTATTTTGGAGAAGGTGGGTAAGTAGTTGTCTGTGTATGCACTTTTCCATTATCTTAGCAATTGGAGACAGTAAGGCGATAGGCCGAAAGTTGGAGAGTTCAGTAGATGACCCACCCTTATGTAGAGGGATGATGTGGGATACTTTCCAAATGGAGGGGATTTTGCTTTCTAAAATTGTTCTATTTATAAAGATGGATATGGGATAGGCAATAGCTTTTGCTGCTATTTGCAGGTATTCAGCTGGAAGACAGTCAGCAGAAGGGGTGCATGGTTTTAGTTTTTGAAGGAATTTGCAAATGAGTGATATAGTTATCGGTTGTATTTGAAAGGTAGGAGATGGTGTCTTTGTGGTATTTAATGGGGATGTGGTAATAGGTGGTAAAGTATTGGCTAGTGTTTGAATGGCTTCAGTAAAGTAGTTATTAAAGGCATCAGGAATTTGGTTGGAGTTATAAGGATTATATCATGTGTGCTATCCACTCTAAGGCTATTTGTTCCCCTTTTAATATGTAATCTCTAACTATTTGCCTTCTCAGCTATCAACTTCCAACCTTTCCTGTTTGACCTCTTGAAAACAAAATGTTTGAATATATCATTAAACAAGTAACAATGTTGTTATACTTCAGTACTGCATACCTGTGAATTTACACTTGTTATGTACATGTGGAGCTTTTCTCCCCGGGCCTCCACTGAAAATGGACATGTATCCAGTCGGACTCTCCCGGTTAACAAATGTAAAATAAAATAAATAAATAAACATAATTAGAGTAAATAGAAATATACAGATTTTGCAAAATCATCTAAATCCAGAACCACTATTAATGGCTGAACAGTAAGATCTTTGCACAAAAAATCCCTATCTGTTAAGTGTCAGCACTGTGCTAATTTGCAGAATATTGCCAGGTCCGAGAGAAGCTGACTGAAACCTGAGGAGATGTCAGCATCTGGCCTTCATCATGAAAATATATGCAAGACTACTGTTTAAAGCAGACCTGGTCTTAGGGAAGACTTTACAGATTGCATTGCCTATGGAAGGAACTGCAAAAAATAAATAAATAATGCCATGGAAATGCAACAAGATTTGTTTGAATGCACAACTAATGAAATGATTCTGGAATCTAACTACAGGCCAAAATCAAGCTATGATAAATTTTCATGAACATATACAGCTCTTGTTTTAAAGAAAAATAATGCAACAAATGGCATATTCTGCAGATATGCCCCTGGATTTACGAAGCCCTTTATAGCGTGCAGGATTAGTCTAAGAGCAATTTTCGGCAATATGGCCGACGTGCAATCCAGGAATGAGCTCCCGGGACGTGCACGTGAGCTCTTAGGCTAATCCTGCATGGACTGAGCTCCTGTATGCAAATTACCCTCATTTGCAGGTGAAAACCATGCAAATAAGGGTAATTTGCGATCCAGGAAGCAAGCGCTATCAGTGCAGGACGAGTGCAGTCTGCAGAAATGTACTTGGTTACTAACCAAGTACATGTCTGCAAACAACAAAATGGAGCTATGACAGCTCCAAATAAAGGCTGCATATCATTTATGAAGCATACCAATGGCCAAGTAGAAGGCCATTGGCACTGCAAAATGTGTAAATAAAAAAAAACAACTTTTATTTATTTTCTGCCGATCTTGCCTGTTTAAGCATAGGGCAGTGGCGTGCAAACGGGATCGGCGGGAAAAATAATAAAACAAACTTAAAATAAGCATTCTAACTAAAAGCAGTATTCTGTCATGCAAGCCAATTGCAGACATAAGACAACCTGGCCAGTGAGTAATGGTTGCTAAGGGGAAGGCTCAGTGTGGGACATGTAATTATGCATTAGCAGGCAATCCTATGCAAATAAGGGGAAGGATAGTGAATCCCAGATTTCCCCAGGGTGTGAGGCAGGTCCCAAGAGTGTAAGAGTATAAATAGCTGGGTGCAAGACTAGGATATAGGTGACATCATGGGGGGGTGTCAGGCATACTGTAAGTGGACTGGAGCCCTGTGGCTCAGGACTGCTCCTAGCTTAGCACAGCTAAGCTAGAGGTGTGTCCAAGCTGCCTAGCACTCCTTACAAAGTATAAGCTTTTGCTTTTGTTTGTGCAGATTTCACAGGAAGAAAAAGGAAGTTAAACCAGGAAATCGCAGCTCTGTGCACATTTGAGCACTCTGTGTGGCATGCACATAGGCTTAAACAGGGAGGCAATGGGAAGGGAAAACAGCAGTAGGAAAGTAATCAAGGAGAACTAGCTGAGCTGCCAGGTGAAATGTATCAGAATCAGCTAATTACACAGGCAGCAGACCAGCCCAGCCCAGAACACCACTATAAACTAAGCAAACACATTCCCCCCTGGTTTTTCCCCACTCTACACCACCGGTGTATACAAGCGGGGAAATTTTAACAAACAAACCTACAAAATGAGAAGGGCTGCAGCAGGCAACATAGAACATGTGCAAGAGGCTGAGGGTGGTGAGGATGTGAATGCTGCTGAACAACCCACAGTGAGAAGATAGAGAAGAGTGTACAGACCCAGGGTAACCTACCAGGGGCTACATGAGCTGGAGATAGTGGAGCGCTATAGGGTGGACAGAGACCTCCTATAGCAAATCATTGAGCTGTGCAGGCCACACCTGACACACCACACTGGCCGAGGGGAACCCATCCCAGTGGATACCAAGGTATGTGTAGGCCTAGGTATACTAGCCACAGGTACCTCCCAAAGCACAACTGGGGATATCATAGGCATCTCACAGGCATCAGCATCCAGAGTATTTCACCAGTTCCTGGATGCCATGTCAGCACATGCCAGTGAGCACGTATATTTCCTCAACACACGTGAGGTGTTGACCAGCAATATGCATCTCTTCCATCAAATAGCAGACTACCCTGAGGTAGTGGGTGCTATAGACTGCATGCACTTATGCATCAAAGCACCACCCAGTGAGCAGGGTAGGGCCTACATTAACCGCAGGGGCATCCCCTCCATCAACTGCCAGGTTGTATGTGATGCCCAGGGCATTATACTGAATGTGTGTGTTGGCTGCCCTGGAAGCTATGACAATTCACACATATGGCAACTGACGCAGCTGTACCACAGATTTGCAGATGTGGACATCCCCTACGGTCACCTAGTGGGTGATGCTGGGTACCCACTAGAGCCATGGCTGATGACATATCAGAAATGCACACACACCTGAAAAACAACGCCATAATGAGGCACACGCACAGGCCAGACATATAATAGAGCATGTGTTTGGGATGCTCAGGTCACCGTTCTGGTGTCTGGACACATCCAGTGGAGCCCTGCAGTATTCACCACCTGCATGTACCCAAATTGTTATGGTATGTACTATGCTACACAATATGATCCTGCAGAAACAGCTGCAGCAGGAACAGCATGGAGCAGGGCCAGACAGCCCCCACCAATGCCAAGGCCTGTACAGGCACAGAGTGACTTGGAGGAGGAACAACCTGAGCCTGCCCCAGTAGGCAGCAGGGGTCATGCCCAGTATGCCCTGGCCTTGGCAAAGAGACAGCGCATAGCATATGCACTGACACAGTAGGGACCCAGGGAATGACACCTCTCTCTGACTCGCACAGACAGTAAAAGGGATGCCAAGCATGACACTACTTGTGCCCAACCATGTATAGGGAGTGTATTATGTGCATCCGACATAGGGAGCCCTCCAGCACCATCCTCATGTCTGGCACACCCTCAAGGTAAGCCAATCAACCTACCAATTGCCAAATGGAGTAGAATGTGTTTTTAACTGTAGCTATGGTATGGATGTGACCATGCAAGGGAACTGGGTGGCCAAATGTCAAGGCAGCAGATAGTAGACACCCATAGTCGCATCATGACATCTGTAACACATACTGGAGTCACCATAGTAGCCAGTACTACACAGAGTGACAAAACCCACTGCCCGAAATGGCCTGAGCAATGTGTGTGTCCATAAGAGCCACACATGCCAGTCAAGAAGGTTCACATACCCAACAACAGTCTCAGCCAGCAGGACAGGTGAAGACAAACACAAACAAATGCTGTACTATGGCCTCTGAATGTGCCCTATGGGTAACCCCTCCCCCAGGCCTACACAGACAGACCACAGCAGGCCAGGCAGTCAGATGTAAGCTGTGAAGGCTAGGAAATCAGAAACTAATATGTAGGTAAACAAAGCTAGGATCTGTAGTACACTGGTAAGCCACTAGCCAGCAGGATAGGTAAAACTACAGACTGAAATGGTGTACCTGACATACCAGTTCAGTCCTAACAAATGTGTACAAGTGTCATGTGCGCCCCCCCATCCAACATACACTTATAGTAACAGTCAGGTGTGCCCCCCCCCACTCCTGTATAGATCAGTAGAAACAGTCAGGTGCCCCCCCCCACTATTCAGAAATGTAGCAACAGTCAATGCCAAATGACCGATGGATACTCTGCAGACACAACATGCTACCTGTTGGTGTACAACACAAAGGTCAGCACCGCAGTACAAACTACCTGGACTTGATCCACACATGCAACACAGATGGCCATACTGGGCATGCTCACACACTTAGAGGAATGAAGGCAATGTCAGTCAACAATATACTGAGGTCATACTGGGCATGCTCACACACAAACACATGAAGGCCATGTCTGCAAACACCAGTGGACCAGACATATCTGGCACTCACAGTTCTCAGTGCAGACACATGTCAGTATGCACCACTCCTGCCTTGCACACACAGTGGATAGGAATACAGACAAATATGTAAAGACAACACACTATAATAAGCCACAGGTACACAGGCATAGATGTGTGGAAGAGGGTGACTGTGACAAGGATCCATGTGGGCCTGTCCTAACAGGCACACAACCAAAGGACCCCCAACACATGAGGTGCAGATGTAACCCACTTCAGATACTAGCCACCAGTATCAGTCAGCATTACAGACTATGTGGTACATGTGCCAGCTGTACAACAAGACTGTACAAGGAAGTAGACATCTAGTAGCTGTATACATGTACCTGTGACATATGACCCCGTATGTGCCCGCATGTGGCATGTCAACCCCTACATGAATGGGGTATGGCCCATGTGCACACTGCCCTCCCCAAAGCAGTAGCATGACAAGCCTGCTGAGGTCATCCAATGTGAATTACACCTTTGGGAGAGCTATAGCTCAGTAAAATGCATGGCGCATCCCATAACTGCATACTGCTGTAGTGATAGACTAGTTAGGTAGTAGTACTAACCCCAGACTTGTCAATTGTGTGAGTGTGTGTTTGTGTGCGTGCCTGTGTGTTTCTGAATGTGTAGAGAGAAATGCTTGTTAGGCTACTTACACTCCGTACAATACATATACTCTACTTTGGCAAGGCTGCTGATGTCACTCACTTAGAAATACGCCTCTGGAAAAGTGATAGCTCAGTAATCACCGTAATGCATCCTGTAACTGTGTACTGCTGTAGTGTGATAAACTAGTTAGGTAGGCGTTCAAACCCCAGACCTGGCAACTGTGTGTGTGTGTGTGTGTGTGTGTGTGTGTGTGCGTGTGTGTGTGTGTGTGTGTGTGTGTGTGTGTGTGTGTGTGTGTGTGTGTGTGTGTGTCTGACTGAGTAGAGAGCAATGCTTTTTAGGCTACTCACACTCCATACAATACATATACTCTACTTTGCCAAGGCTGCTGATGTCACTCACCTAGAAATACACCTCTGGGAAAGTGATAGCCAAGTAATCGCCGTAGCGTGTCCTGTAACTGCATACTGCTGTAGTGTAATTTAGAACGGTGGTAGGGTTCCATCTCCATCCATGGCAGTTCAGGATGTTTTGTGTACATTTCAGTGTCTGTGTATGGAGCAATGGATTATAGGCTACTCACTCGCAGTACATTACAATGCCCTATATTGACAATCCTGCTGATGTTATTAATTGTGAAATATACCTTTGGGGAAGATGTACTTCAGTAATGTCTGTGGCACGTACTAGAACTGCGTAGTGCTGTAGTGTAGTAAACTAGTTAGGTAGGGGTTCTACTCCCAGACATGACAGGGGTATGTGTGTGTGTGTGTGTGTGTGTGTGTGTGTGTGTGTGTGTGTGTGTGTGTGTGTTTGTAACTCATATCCTGTGTAGAGGTGGTTGTGAGTGTGTGACACCTGTGGGCAATGTGGAGGAGTTTTGCTTATTTCATTTATGTTGGCCCTACTATATATCACAATGTCAACCATACAGCCATACCCATACATGTGACATCAAGGCCAGCCAATCACAGTTAGCAACCCCACGGTGCCTTCACATGTGACTCACAGTGGACATACCATGCCTGACAACATGCCCTATATGGACAGATGACACTGGCAACAGGGAATGCTGTTAGCATGCTATCAATGTAAATTCTGGGTAAACCTGCTGACCATTACCAGTCCCTACCACAGGTGGGCAAGACTGGCACATCTGATGATAATCTGTGTTCACAGCATGGGCCAGACACCCCAGGTACAGTTCCACATGTCACTGTACATGCATGTGGGATGTGTGCACATCCTAGACACCATCCAAGTCATGGACTAGGGAACACATACATGGCAAGTGATGTACAACATTGGCTACACACAATAGTCACCTGGGTGACTATTGTGTGTGGCCAATGTTGTACATCACCATCCAAGTCATGGACTAGGGAACACATACATGGCAAGTGATGTACAACATTGGTCACACACAATAGTCACCCAGGTGACTGGATGAGGGATGCAGTACCCACCTGTGTGGGTAAATACAGAAGCTACAGGCCTGACTCACAATGCAGACCATTGTCTTGTGGCCTGATGCCAAGGTATACCCATCGCCTACCCTTGTATAGCCTGCTGGCACTGTTGACCACCACACACCCATGCAGACATGCACCCATGCATAACAGAACTGGCACCCTGTGTGTTTGTGTGCGTGTTGTATGGTGTGTATGTCCACATCCACACTCACTACACCCCCCAGGGCACAGTGAAGCATGCTGTCTGATGTCTGACACCCAATCATACTCACTGCCCATACGACCTCCATATGACCCATGTGGTGCATGTGTTCCCTGCACATTAATGTGTTGTGGCAATCTCACTAGTGTTGAGTTGCACTCCTTGCCCTGCCAAGTGTGGTAATGTGTGTGCATCCCTGTGTGAGTGTGCCTGTGTTGACGCTGGCACCTGTTCATGCAGACAGGCACGTGTACGTCACCTACTGTATATCTACTGTATCCCTGTTGCAGATGTCACTCACTATCACATATATGTTCTGAGTGCTTCCCACCAGATAACCAAGGTGGCGCATCCAATAACTGCATCGAACTGTGATAGCACTACATAGCTACCAGGGATTTGATACCCTGTGCTGGTAGGTGTGTGGCACAAACATGCTTCAGTTTTACCCTCCCACCCCCTCCCTGACATGTATTCACCTCTGTCTGCCTCCCCCACTCCCACTCTGGTGGATGTGGAGGCTCACACCTGCTTTGCTTAGGCAGCAGCATGTGTATTTTAAGTGATGCTCATGATCAGCTGATGGCCTCTGCACGAATTGCAGCCCTCCCCTAGCTGATTGCATGTGGAACAGCTGTGGTAACATTCCCATAGCCAATTGCATGGAAACACACTCTAATACCTGGGAACATCATGGTGGTGTTGGCCCTTGTCTGTCACTGTGAGCAGGAACTAGCACTGCCGTTTGGCAAACAACATCTCAGATGAGTTGGGGATTTACCTCTAACAACGTACACTGTGGAAAAAGGGAAACAAACAGGAAGAGGATTTGCCTGACCTGACTACAGACTGTAAGTGCTGCTATACTGCATATGGAGTAATGTTGGTTTAACAGTGCTTGTCTGGATATGCCTGTCGTACATGTTGCAATACCTCCCATGTCATTTCCATGTATATGAGGAATCCCCATCTGCAGGGTCATCTGCAGACTGGGCAGTGTTGTGCTTTTGGTTTCATGTGTTAGCCACGATGCACCTATTTGTGGAATGCAGTAGGTAGTGTGAGGATTGCAGTCTGTAGATGGTGAAGGCTGTGACAGTTACTGACTACATATCCCTCATTGGACATATGTTTCAACAAACCCCCTTACAATGGTAGATTTATGAGGGTATCACAGCAACATGTCTATACTGGCCCTGTGGATGTGCTGTCAGCTACACCTCTGTCAACCTTTGCACATATGTCGTGCATGAAGTGGTTCATATGTGCTGTACACCATAAATTGTGTCATCCTATTTGATAAGCCAGTGATATATCAGATTGCTACACGTCATGTACAGTAGGGGTTACATTTCATGCCATAACCTGGACATTCTGTGGATGTTTGTACAGTACTGAGGTCTGTGTAGTGATGGTGAATGTCGGCAGTGTGTATATTGTTAATATGTACTTTGGCCTATGTACAGACTGTGGTAGATGTCATTGTTCTAGCTCCCCTTCTATCTGATGTTACATGCTGGCCCACAGTATGGTACTGTTTTGCTGTACATGTTTGTAGGGCCATACACACACATGTCCCATACCACAGACAGCCATCTGACCAAACTGTGTAGCAGCCCAGTATATGTAGGGTCATTCTGTGAGTGGCACATATGAGGATGGTGTAGAACAGATAGTCCATATACTGTACTATTATGCTAGCGTACCATATGTGGCTGTGGCTTTGTTCACATTGGTTGTGGTTATGAACTTTCACACAGGTGTATCCTACCCTCTGCTGTGACATGGCTGTAGAGTCTGCTATATATGCAGGTACTGTACAATGATATCCTTAGGATGTCTGTCAGTAGCCAATGGCACACATGTTAAGAGCAGATGTCACCTTCCACACACACCATGTTTGTGAAGACAATCCCAACGACAGTAGCAATAGTCTATTCATATACCAGCTATACATACCTGACATCCCCTTGCACTATGACTTTGGGACTATAGGGGCTGGGGTAGGGCTAGACTTCATGTCCGGGACATATGGTGGAAATATATGGACATGTACTTATCTAGATAGCCATATATATATATATATATATATATATATATATATATATATATATATATATATATATATATATATATATATCTGAGTACACATGTGTAGTACTTTCAATTAGCACTGTCATAGCAACCACCATGAATCCCTACATCATGTGGGCGTATTCCCTGTACATTCCCTGTGTGATGGACATCTGTCATGTGTGTGAGCATCAATGTTACAGACAGCAGGTAGCAATACCTATTACAGGAGAACCTCAAACTCAAGGCAGCCACATATATGTAGGAGGATCAGGACATACAAACAGACTGTGTGTAGAGTGGTGTTATGCTTTGTATAGTACTGGTGTTACAGGGTGTGTTGTGTGTGTACATACTAGTTTACCTTGGAATGCAGTCTGTCTGCATAGCTCGCTACTGTGGGCCTATCCTCTTGTTGGACAAAGGTGTGCCTATCATGTGTTGTCTGTCCACCACACAGGTCCTGTGTCAGATATTACACTGGTGGTGTGTGTGTTGCATGCTATCAGTACATGGCTACATCCATTTGTGTTCCTGATGTCTTATTCCTGCATAAGGATATGTTGCAATACATCCTGTAACACCGGCAAGTTCCAGGGTGTGTAACAGCAATATTGTGATTATGGCCCTGTGTTCCTGCCTTTGTCCTCCACATATATGGCAGGCTTTGTCCTGCTGTGATACGGTTAGGGGTCGTTAGGTAATGGCCTATCATTAATTACTGCTAGCATTCCTGCTATCATCCCAGTCATAACGTGGGCTCCCACAACATTTGTTGGTCAGGGTCCATACATGTGACAGATACATTGACATTACCACAAGTAATGAATGTCCCCCTAGGACTTGACTACAGGGTGTAATTGGAGGCTGCTGAACTACATCTGATATTGCTGATTTTTACTTATCTTCAGGCAAATCCTTTGTCTACTGTTGTACGAACTGAAGGGCTTGGCCTGGACACCATAGTATGTTATAAATCCACACTGTCTGCATCTACTTTTTTGTGTGGGCCTTGCATCCATCACTGTGTACATACATCAAATTCCATGTGCTGTCAGTAATGGCATACATTATTGTATGGTACACAAATAAAGGTTGTCAGTGTATACATACCTGTGTGTCGTGTCATGTTCTTTGAATTGTGAGTGGGTATATGTGTAATGTAAGAATTCCATTTGTGGGGCTGGTTGCCACACTACACGTCACAGGTACCAGTTACAGGGCTTGTGTCTGAGGGATATATATTGCACCCAGTACGTCCACACTACTTCTACATATGTATAGCTACTAATACCCTTTCTCTGTGTATATGTGTATGCACCCATATATCTCATATATCTTATCTATCTATATCTATATATCTATATATCTATATATCTATATCTATATATATATATATATATATATATATATATATATATATATATATGTATAGGGGTTGATACAAGGTGCAGGGTTTGAGTCTCACAAGGGATAATTGGCTAGGCTTAAAATGGCTCGCAAGGGCAGTTAGCTTAGCATTAAACTAAACTAAACTATGAACCTATACCTGCACATGATTGTCAATGTATAGATGTGTGTGCATATCTGTACCATTGTAATGTGTACCCCTTCAACATTGTACATTCCCTGCGGTAGAATGGCTTTTCTGCATGATATGTTACAGATATTGCCCTGACATGTACAGGTGACTTGGATTACTGTTGGAGCATTGTAGCTGTGTTGTGGTGGGTCCTGATGTCAAGTACTGCATGCGTTGGATATTGGATTGCACAGCATATCCTTTAGGGCTGGGGAGGGTTACATAGCAGTAATTACCAGGTGTCCCTCATTTGTGCCCCCACCCCCATTAACTGTGCTCATGGTCTGTTATGTTGTACGGAGTGGGCCAGGATTCCATTCCCATGTGGAAATCATATACACATGTCTATCTGTATGTATGTATATATATATATATATATATATATATATATATATATATATATATATATATATATATACATACATAATTATATATGTGAAGCCCCCATATATAGAGGGATAGAACTGGACATTGATAAAGCTCTAGATGAGTATATGTATTTATGTATATATATATATATATATATATATATATATATATATATATATATATATATATACCGGCAGCTGAACAGGCTTACACCCACTTGCTCCCGCATACACACGCACAACTTCGTGTATTTAGTTCACATTTGTCAACCGAGACAATCCGACTGTATGCTTGTCCATTGTCAGTGGTGGCCCACGGAGTAGAGCTCCACAGTGACCTCAGCTACTTATTCCAATTAATACTGAGGTGTTCACATTCATAGAGGGTAACAGACGTAACATAACTATGTCCTCCATTCTTCATGTTTAGTTTACGTTAACATGTCAGTATTATCCATGCTTAGGTCAGGTTTACCTGTCAGGTATGACTGTTGACAAAGGTCAGTTTAAGGTGAAGTTGGATTCCTGTTGAACAGTTCTGGATAGGTTACATGCAGGTATTCAGGGTAGGTGTAGTTATTCCATACCTGTGTGGTTCAGTAGAGGGGAATAGGGAAGGAGTAGGTAGGTAGGTAGGTAGTGGGGGTGACATTGTAACTGTATAGTAGCCTGTAGGAATAGTTGGATGGGGAGCAATAGGGAAGGTTTATTGGATGTTGGGATTTGTATGCGAGGCAGGACAAGAGGTGTTGGTTTCACTAGTTGATGTAGTGGTATAGAGTGTGAGTTGGGGGGGGAGGGTTTCACAAGGTGGTGATCCTGTGCTGATCCAAGTGTGCTTGTGGTGTTCCTTCATGTGTTATTTACATGTGTCCTGTGGAACAGCTGGGATAATACATGTGGGTTGGGGGTTCTGGATACTGGCAATATAGTGGAGGAAGAGGGTGTCACCTACGTGTAACCTTACACATTAATATAAATGGAACAGGGGTTGATAGGTACATGGTGTGCATGGGGCCCAAAGGGGGGAGTTAGGGGAATTATTCAGGGATGTGCAGGATGTCTGCAGGGAAGGTCCACAGCTGGCCATGTCATCTATGACAACAGCTATGCATATACACTGCATTTGGTGTTTGAGTTGGACACTCACACCCCTGGGTGAGGGTGAGGACTACAATAATACCTTGTGATGCCAATTAGATCAGCTTACATGCCTACAGTGGGGTGTTGCGACCATGTGTTCTTAGGTGTTATGTAGTGGGTTATGCAACAACACATATGGTTATACCATACTTTGCCATGTAAACTAGACTGTGCTGCGTTGAGACCCATATCAGGAATGACTGCCCATTAGGCAAAAGCATACCTGTCAACTGTACAGTTTCCACAGACTGTCCAGAGTCTTGCTTCATAATTTTGGTGTGTTCCTCTTACAATCTGCACCTGTCAGGCAAATACCTGGGAACTGAAGTCATTAAATAAAGATGAGTATTTGGTTTAAGACTCCAGATCCTTCAGAAAAGTCATGCTAATGCATAACCTATTATTCCATCAGCTTTCTAAGGTTGTAAGCTCAATATGTAATATCTGTCCCTATTTGTCCCCCCAACAGTTTAGGTTTTGTCCAAAGGTTTTGCTCTAAGAGGTTGAGAGGTATGGGTAGATGCTCTGTCCAATTCGCAATATTACTTACATCCCCGGGGCGGTCTAAATACAACTGCACCAGCCAACACCTGCATGCCTAGGCCCATAATTGCATACCCATAATTCCCCCACCTGCCCCTCCTCTACAGCACTCATCCTTACTGTGGATGCAGGTGGGGTCTAACCACATCACTACACACTGCCCACTCTCCACGTCTTGGGACCCATGTCGTACGTTGTCCTGACCCATGGTTCATCAGGCTTGCCCATCCTAGTAGTCCGTGTACGTACATGGCCTGGTTAGATAAATCATTACAGGGACTGACTCCTATCATCATCAATTTTTGGGGTGTCCCACAAGGGACATTGCTGTCTTTGTTTCATGATTACACTTGGCGGGTCTCTCCCGCTGGTAGTATCCTGCTTGTAGTCTAGGAAGCAGTGGTGTGTTTACTTGTATTGTGTGTTTGTATGTTTCACCTCTCTAGCTGAGGGGTTGATGCTACGTGTTACACGTTTGTTGATTGGACCCCTCACCCCCATTGGCACGGCCTGTGAACATATGTAATTCTTAACTGCTGTATCATATCCTAGCTATATCTATGTCTATGCGTATGTTTACACACACACACACACACACACATATATATATATATATATATATATATATATATATATATCTACATATCTATATACACACACACATATATATATATATATATGTATATATCTGTATATGTATGCATATATATATATATATATATATATATATATATATATATATATATATATATATATATATATTGCTGTATATATACATAAATATCTAACGACATATTGATGTATGGGTGTCTGCATATGTATATATCTATATCTGGGTATTTAATTATATTCTGTCTCTGTATGTATACATTTGTACTACGGAGAGGGAGAATTATATCTCCAGGTATGGGTATATATATACACACACACCTCTACATTTTTACATCTACATCTGGTTATTCCTTTCTTTGCCATGTACAATAGACTGTGCTGCATTGGGACTCATAGTGGGAGTGCCTGCCCGTTGGGAGGCGGCTCTGGCCAATAAACACTATTGCTTACATCCCTGGGGCGGTCCGAATAGACCCACTCCAGCAAACACCTGCACGCCTAGACCCATAATTACATGCCCATAGTTCCCCACTACCCACTCTCCACTTCACGGGACCCATCTCGTACGTTGTCTCGACCCATGGGTCATCAGGCTTTCCCACCCTTGTAGTCTGGGTATGTACACACCCTGCCTTGATAGGTCATTGCACGGGATTCCTCCAATAACAAGGCAAACTTCACGGGTCCACTGTGCCCCCCCCCCGGTTGTATCCTGCCTGTGGTCTGGGGAGCAGTGGATTGTTTACATTGTTTGTGGGTTTGTTTGTTTGTTTCCTCTGTCCGGCTTGGGGGGGGAGTTCATGCTACATGTTGCACGTTTCTTGCTTGGGCACCTCACCTCCATTGGCATGGCCTGTGAACATATGTCATTCTTAGGTGCTGTATCTTGTCATAGGTATATATCTGTGTATATCTACGCACACTCATATATATATATATATATATATATATATATATATATATATATATATATATGTACACACATACATATACATATATATATATGTATATGTCTGCATATATATATATATATATATATATATATATATATATATATAGAGCTGTATATATATATATATATATATATACATCTAACGACATGTGGATGTATGGGTGTCTGCATACGTATATCTGTATTTGTGGGTATTTATTTATATGTCTATCTATGTATGTATACATTTGTACTACAGAGAGGGGAGGTATATATCTATATAGTTATGGCTATTCATACAAATACATATACCTCTAATTCTTTAGCTACATATCCGGTAATGTAGACTGATATTGCTGGGTACTGTGTTTCGTGTGCATACCGGCCAACCTTGTGTGCCACGTATGCTTTGTGATACCTACGATTGACTCCGTTAGTGTACACAGAGCCACACTTGACACCGGCCATTGGATATGGTGTGCTTAAGGCACTTTCAAGCAGTTGTGAGTGGGTTTGCACAGAGGTTAGCACTGCTGACTTCCGGTCACAGTGTGTTACATGCAGTTAGCGTCTCCTTTGCTTGATCTGTGTCGGCAGTGCTTCACCCCACCCATACGCACTTGCACACGCTTACTATTGCTTACATATGCTTACTACTACTTATCTGTGCTTACGCCTGCTTATTGCTGACTTATTCATTATGGTATTGACTCTTCACATATGAATTTCATGCAGTACTCCAGTTCACATTTAAATGTCATTTGGTAGGTTATACAGCAATAAAATGTACATAATTGTTTGTATACAGATTACACATGGAAAATGCTATGTGCTGCAGTGGGAATCAAGCCGGGAATGCCTCCTCGTTAGGTGGATATGGTCTGACCACTATGCTGTTGCTGTGCTGCTTCATTTGAATTATCTTCCTTGTTATCCTCTTCAGCCTTTCATGCTGCTTTACCCATAGCTAAGCAATGGGCAAACCTGCATACCTACGGTTAGCTGTACTTGGAGTTTTAAATACATTACTATAAGGGTTTCTTCGTGGTTTTTTTCAGTGTACTGTTGCTGTTGAACACATGGAGACTGTTGGTGGGTATATGCGGACACTTATGAGCGGTCTCACTCTTTTATGTACACATTCTTCTGTTCTACCTTGCAGCGGAAGGTTTATTCTGAGAGCTCTGCTCTCAGACACGCCCCCTGCACTTGTCCACGCTCCGTGTAGCATTAGATGTTCAGGCAGCACACCTTCCTTAATATGCATGGCACGCTGCCATCCTCCTCTTAGTCTGGCGCTTCTGTGCAGGTCTAGAGTAGTCCTGCATGGAGGATTAGTGAATCCGGGGGATGTAATTGACCAAAGGGAAATGTGAAAAATGTAAACTCCAAAACTATACTCAGAAAAAGTATGGTGTGCAATGCAGTAGGTAGCCAGGATAGCATATGCCATTTACAACTTGTAATGCTACAGAAAGTAAACTTCAGGAAATACATTTCTTGGAAATGTATAACAACTATAAATATTATGACAAATTGTAGGTTATTGCAAAGGAGGTAGAAGTAAAACCAATAATGGAATTGGATTATGCAGTAGCAGAAGCTATTTTATTTCAATAGTTGATTAAAATTAATTATTTTAACATCTTCCAGCAACTAAGGTAAACCTTGTTCAAGTCACCAAGTCTTGAGATAATATTATTTTTTAACAGTTGGATCAAAATGCTAATGACAAGAACAAACATGGATGAGCTTCAGAAACATTTGGAAACGTAAGATAACCAATGAAAGTGAACTGATGAAAGAAGGCAAAAAAGATTTTTGATATAAAATAGAAGATCATGAGAATTTTGGAGTGCTGCTTTTAATTATTAGCTGAAGTAGACAGTAACATAAAACCTTATTAATCATTCATGCTTTAAGTAAATATAGGTAAACATAATTAGTTTATATGCAAAACTAGATATGGTAAGGTGAATGCACTTACTCTTTACCTATAAAGGTTATTATTTAGTACCAAATATTACTATGTAGCTTGCTTTCCCACATGAAATTAATGATCTGTTTTCTAACTGCCAAAACAAAACTTTTCAAATTCACACAATATCATGTATCATATCCACCATGGGTCAGTGATGTAAGATTGTTGTTTGTGTGAGGTCAGTGTTTTCCTTTCCCCACTGAGGTTGGGAGGTTTCCAATCCCCCACTGTAGTGGGTTTGGCCTCCACATGAGGGTGGAATGGCCTTACTACCCTGCAGAAATACTTATTTCCATCTGTGTAGGTGGATATTAGGTGAGTTGTAATCTAGACCAGTTGCAGTAGAGTAATTATTTTGCTAATGTGTGTGTGTCTCTCTCTCTCACTCTCTCTTTCATAGGGGAAGATTATATTGCATTTTATTATTGCATACCTTTTAAGATTGGGAGCTGCCCACCCCTACTGTATATCTGGTCCTTGCAACTCCTCCAGTCTTATCTACTCTGCTCATCCTACTGGTTGGTGACAGAAGAAACTGGGAAGGCCCTCCCTTTAGACTGTTAATATACATGAACTGTTTGTTTCTCATTGGTGACTCATCTGCCTTTGAATCACCTTGTTAATTACTTCTAGCTAGTTGTTAGATTTGTTCCTGGCAAATTTTCACTTGTGCCTAATTAAAGTGTGTTACATTAAGAAGACTGGGACTGCAATCTTGTGGTTGTAGAAAGGAAGCCTGGTCTGTCTGAGTTGAGATAGTCACCAGTAGGATTAAATGAAAACTATTTCTTGTAGCTAGTTGTTGGGTTTGCTTATGATATCTTTTCACTTTTGGCCAACTAAAGAATGTTTTTACATTAAGAAGACTGACTGGGACAGCAATTCTAGTGGGAAAAGAAAGGTAGCCTGGTCTATCCGAGTTGGAAAATATACAGAGAGGCTCAAAGTGAAAATTACTTGTTGTAGCTAGTTATTTGATTTATTTCTGATACCATTTTACTTTTGGCTAACTAAAATGTTTTTGCATTAAGAAGACAGCCTACAATATTAGTGCCAGTAGTAAAGAAGTATGGTCTGTCCAAATTGGGAAACACATGAGGAAGCTTAAAGTAAGAATTACTTATTATAGCTAGTTGATACCTTTTCACTTTTGGCTAACCAAAGTGTGTCTTTACATTAAAAAGAATGGAGCTGTTATTCTAGTAGCAGTGGTAAGGAAGGTAACCTGATCTGTACAAGTTGGGAAACACACAGGAAGGTTTACAGTGAGATTGTTTCATCATTTGGAAGGCTTTGTAGAGACTTAGTTACTTGGTGTTAATCTGCACTTAAGAGCTAATTTTGCTGTGCTTTTACATTAAGAAGCTCCCAGATCATCCATCTTGTTGCAGAAGATGTTTACCTGGTCTCTCTGAGTTGGGAAGCACCCTAAGGAGCTCAAAGTATAGTTGTTTATTGGCCAGCAGGCACAAGCATTAGCTTTCACCTTTTTTCTCTCTGCTCTAAATTAGACATATTTGCACAGAGCTGTAAACTATGCAGTGGTGATTAGCAGTACTATGTTTAGTAGCAAACCTATAAAGCTAGTACTTAGGAATTTAACCTGTAATACAGAACAGATTTGTATGGTGCTAAGCTTAGAACAGCTAGTTAGGGCATTAAATAGCACTAATATCATATCATAGTACTAAAATCTAACCTTAACCATAGACACCACTCAGATAACCCCCTGTAAAACTAAGTCCCTAAACCATAATAACCCAACCCTAGTACAGGTCTTACAAGATGAATTTGCAATTTTCTAATGTCTCTGTGGCCAGCTTGGTAGATATTTGCATCCTGAGACAATGCAGTAATTGTCTAATGTACTCAGACAACCTTTTAATCCTTAAAGAAACTAACACAGTATGCAAGAGATGTACATCCATAACTTGCTTGAAGGCAAAAATCTCAGTTACAAACAAGGTTGCTAAGAACACACACACACACACACACACACACACACACACACACACACTTCATCCTTCAGACATACCACTTACCCCAGACATAGACCTTCTTATGCTGAAGCACTTAAAAGAAATATTTCTAAGCCTCAAAGACCTCCAAAGCCATTAAGCAGCAACACCTATCCTCAGCAATCATTAAAGCACACACTAAAAGGAATACCTAACACCACACATAAGTCTACACCCAATGATCCTCGAAGATCAAAGTCCATAAAGTAAGCAAACCCTTTAACTAGCACTCTTGTCATAGGGGATGCTATTATATGACACACAGATGTCCCTCTCACTGAACTGGACAAGGAGAAGATAACATTTAGTTCCCTCTCTGAAGCTAGGATCTACAATATCATGCACACACCCAGGTCGCTGCACCACAGGTATCAATCTGATTCTATCATAATCCATGTGGGAGAAAATGACCTGAGATGTACTTCACTAGATTATATGAAAAGAAACATTATGGATCTCCCTGGATATGTCTCACAGACAGGTACATGACTTGCAATGAGTAGCATTTTACCTTCAAAAAGGATGATGCCACTGTATGAACAGAAAATGGTTGATTTTAATAATTGGCTTAGTTTCTGGTGTCATTTCAGGTAAATCCAATACCTACCAGCATGAGAGAACATGAATAACAGACCATATTTCTTTGCCAAGGATGGTTTGCACCTGCCCCCCCCCCCCCCCCCGCCAGGGGCTTTCAGATATTGGTTAAAAATGTATCCAACCCCTTAGAGCCTTTTTAAATGACAAAACTGCCAACAGAGCAAATAAAAAAAAGAAAAACAACAATGCAAAGCAACCTTAAGGTGTTACTGCTCAATGCTAGAAGTCTAAACAAGAAACTTCACACCCTACAAGCTGTCCTCACTCTGGAGAATATAGACATCTGTACTGTTACCAAGACTTGGCTTAAAGCCACAGAAAGTACTGCAACAGTGCAAGGCTACAGTGTTTTCACACATTTAAACCAACAGCAGCAAAGACAGGTTCTAAAGGTAGAGGTGTCCTAATCTATGTCAACAACAAATAAAACTCCAGGTTGATTAAACAGGATGATGCCTTTCTCCTGACTGATGCCTTTCAACAATGATCCCATTGATGTGTTGTAGGCTCTCTGTGAACCATTTCTTTTGCTGTAGCAGACAACTGAGTAAATGTCAGGAAAATCCTACTAGGACAGCTGAACTTTATTTGGGTTAGAATCTGTTTAATTGATGGCAGGTGTGTACACAAGAAGACTGAATGCTGCAATTAAATCAAAAGGTGCTTCAACAAAGTATTAGTTTAAGGGTGTGCACACTTATGCAACCAACTTATTGTACATTTTTATTTTTTTATATTTTTCCCCTAACAGATTTGTTTTTCAATTGAATTGTACAGGTTATAGGTCACATTAAAGGTGGGAAAATTTTTAAATGATTTATTGTGGTCTCATTTTTTTATATCACAAAAACCTGGCATTTTAACAGGGGCATGTACACTTTTTATATTCACTGTACCTTCATACTGAAAGAATGAGTTATGAAAGGCAAACAATTACTTAGCTGTTCTGTAGAGTACAATGCATAGAAGCAGCATGTACACTATGACTCTCCCAGTTTTATAGTTCTTTGAGATTAGGGTTAGCAACCATCGCTAAAGAGGGCAGAGGTGCTCCACCCTTTGTACCACCTTAGTAATCGGTGCTAACTCTAACCCTAACGCTATCCCTTCCCCCAACTCTAACCCTACACCTTAACATCATTAAAACCTTCCCATAACACTGCCATTACACTGGACAGATTCAGACATACAAATATTCACAAACACACACACAAACATTACATCTATACTATAATCTAACCTAACTCTTACCCTAAAATGTACAAACTCTCACATAAATACACAACACCCATTCTTCACTCATCTTTGACTCACACATATGCTCTCACCCTCCCAACCCCACTTTACCTTTATCAACATTTCATGCAATCGACATATCCACCATCTGGCCATCCATACCGTCAGCGTTAAGTCACACCATTGTGTTTGTCAAATAAATGAACATTTGATGAAACACAGGGAACCATATATATATGTATATGTATAGGTCTATGTCATAAAATCTAAAGTTCAAAAGACTGAAAACCAAAATATATAAAACTCAAAATATCAAAAATAGGAATTTGTCCCCTTTGCGACTGTGCTATCTTGGAGTTGGTATATATAATTAGCATAGGGTATGGGGTTGCAGGGGGGCTTGCCACATGTATTAAAATGTTTTCAATATTTTGCTTACTTGTTCATCTAACCAACAAATGGACACAGGCAAATGACATGACAAAAAAGTTATATCTAAGAAAGTCTAATCCCTATCCTGACTAATCATCAAAACAGTGCCACTATTCTGCCTGTTTCATCATTTCTACTGCTTTAAGAAGTCATTTAAATATGTTAATTTATAAATGCTCTGCTTACCATATTCATGTCTTTGATAAATAAAAGTGTACAAGATAGACCACAGCTGATCATATCCCAAACAAGCTACACAATAAAGTGTGTTTAGTTCACTTTCATTATTTAAATTGCATTTATTTTGCAAAGCAATAAAGGAAAATATACTATAAAATTATTTATATATATATATATATATATGTGTGTGTGTGTGTGTGTGTGTGTGTGTGTGTATGTGTGTGTGTGTGTGCGTGAGTGTGTGTGTGTGTGTGTGTGTGTGTGTGTGTATGTATATATATTGCACAGATACTTTTTATGCAAATGCAACATACTTTTTACAACACTAACACATTCAACTAATAAAATTTCACACGAAAAGAAAACTTGATGACATGCAGAGGAGGAGTGAGGTTTAAAAGAAGGTAGGATTTGAATGAGCTCTGTAATGTCTGACTGACAGAAATTGGATAGATTATAGGTGATGTATAATGTTTGCAACTAAAATTATGTCAATATGGTTTGCTTTCATTTATATAAATGTATGATTGCCTATGCCATAAGTTATAATTTAATAAAAATGTTTCCCATTTAAAAGATATAAAAAAGGAAGGATTTGAATGGGCTATGTAAACAATTGATAATGACTGGATAGATTATAAGTGATATATAATATTTGCAATTAAGAATATGGCAATATGGTTTGTTTTCATTTGTATACATGCATGATTGCCTATGTCATAAGTGATAATTTAATAAAGATGTTTTTATTTAAAAAACTATGGATAATTGGAAAATACAGGATCCAGCATAGACTATATGTAATATAGTAAACCATGGTTCTTGTAACCTGACAGTTATAATTAGATAAACCTAATAAACAAATCCTCTTACACAAGAGAGTCCACATTTTTTTTAAAGTCAATACTGCTTACCTAAAAGGAATTTATACAGACCATGGTCCTTTGAAATTCTTCCCTGAGATACACTTTGTCCCTATACTTAAACACAAAACCAAATAACAAATCGCTCATTAATGATTTCTTTTTTATCTATATTGTATAAAGTTAACCCATGCCACTTAGAACAGCAGAGTATTGTTACCATCAAGTTTTGACAGTCCTATATTCAGTTAAGTATATTTTCGTCCTCTGATCCTTTAGCAAATTTTTATCATAGTTCATTGAAATGCAATACACTTCAGTTAGACCTAGGATTCCTATTTATGAGATCATGGTGTGCTGTTTCCATAGTTTTCAGTTTTCCCTACTTTTGAACAGCTATAGAATTTATACATTTAAGACTGGATGTGAGGCAAAGTCTTCCACTTAGGGGCTCAGAAATGTTGCTCTCCCAGCAAAATTAACTTTTTATGTGTTTTTTGTATATTTTATGATGGATGTTTTGCTTGATATAAAATAGACAAAATGTTTGTGATAGAAAAGGCATTCTAGTTGACAGGAAAAGTATTTTGACATCATGTTATTGTATACATTCAAAACATAAATTTGCTGCATTCATTTCTTTGAGTAACTTGCTTCCAGAGTGAAAGCCACAGCTTTGTGTATTTGCATTTTGACTACTGAAGTGTTTATGTCTATAATTGTCTATCATTAAACAACGGTGCGCATTATTTATTTGTTTAAATATCATGTTCTGGTAGAGTAGCCAGGAAACTGCTTGCTTGAAAGTATGAAAACTGAAAACTGAACAAAATACAGAGCAAGCAATTATAGGTACCTAGCAAGAAGGCAGGGCAGACAGTGGAAGAGATGTAAAAGCTTGCATGGAGAGCTGGCAATAGGAACAAATAGCATAAAAAGTGGATTAGTAACAGTAGAAAATGAAGCAGGTTGACATGAGACAGGATGTAATTTTGGAGAACCAGCTGGAGATGAGAGCATAAGGAGCAAATGAAATAGGAATACGGTTATACAGAAGGCAGTTAACTGTGGCTTACAAGAGGCCTTTGCCCTTGTCACCAAACCATGCCAGAGATGAATCACAGTGTAACCCATACCCTAGCATGGTGTGCTTAAGTGCTGCATCATGATGGAGGTTTACACTTCATGCATGGCTCACCACTCATAAGATAAATAGTTAGAATTCCCTTACAGTGCAATATACAAGTGGTATTTTCCTCAACTTCTACGTCTTCCTTACAATGACTAATGCAAGAAGTGCACAACTATGTATTTAGCAAATATGTAACAGCTGTTAGTGTTATAAATGAGTAAGGAAAATCAGCACATCCAGGTGCTTTATTACCTGCACATCAATCAGCATTTTACACATGTAATAAGATGGGCATACATACAAGGTCGTTGCCCCAGTAAACCCGTCACTATTAGGTGATTCTGTAATAGCTTCCATTTTTCCCTTGCTAACACAAATTTAATATTTCTTTCTGCTTTGCAGTTTTCTTTCAAGCTAATAAGCATTACTTTTGCTGGGATTAGTGGCTGCTGTCATAATGCTAATCTGCAAACATACAGGTAACTTGAAATTAATTAGAATTTATAGAGCCAATCCATAGAATGAAGACGACATCCTTAGATAGGAACTGGATGCACGTAATACTAGAATCAACAAAGACATCCACAAAATACTTTCACCAGCAATTTGCCTCCCTTTTGTTCCTCCAACAACATATTATTGTGGTATCTAGTCTACTAGTGGAAAATACCTATTTTATAAATAAAACAAACTAAAAAAAAAAAACTTGACCACCACCATTTTTCTTTTTCTAGTTCCAGAATTTGTAAAATAGGGAAATAGTCTTCTTCACTCTTTACTGCTACATCCCATTGTATTTAGTTCACATTTGCCATGCATACCGAAAGAACAGCATATTCTGTCTGATTGTATCCTGTTTTCATTTTGCTGAACTGCAACCTCAGATAAGTACAACTTTCTTTTTAGTATCGCACTATATATACTTTCAGTAAAAATTGATGAGTGCCTCAGCAGATTCTCATAAATTAGCAGTTTTTTTAAATCTTTCGTTGTCATAAATTTGCAGAACAGCATCTGTTGCAGTCACTCGCTGAGAATTTCATCAATGATACTGAACAATTCCATATAATGGCATGAGTTCGTCATTGTGGTACAGAATCTTCCTTTGGGTAGCTTTTAAAACATCTAATCAGAATAGCTCAAAAAATGGTCATATGCATAGCAACTGGGTTAGAAATTCTAAAACTGCTGAAATTGTATGGTTATGTTCTTGCTCTTTAATATGAAGTTAAAACTTTCTCAGCCTCTACCATCTCAACATAAAACCAGTTTCTGTACATTAGCAATCATGGAAGATAATCAAGGCAGAATTATGTTATAATCTACTTTGTTTGAGATACAATTTGATGTCAAATTACACCACCTGGTGGCTGCCAGCACTGTGCCATACAGTGATAAAACCCTAACTATCAACCAGGTGACCTGGGTTTGATTAATAGCTTGGTTATCTAATGTGGTGGCAGGGAAGAATGGGCATGCCTTTCCCAGGGAGGAGGAACATTTGTCTCGGTGCTCCCTTAATGGAGACAGGGCCTGTAAACACAGAGTAACTCTTTTTACAATTAATGGAATGAGCTTGGGGTGAGAGAAGGACAACAGAGTTGTTCATAAAACAAAAATCCCTCCTACTCACAGAAATAGATTCTAGCAAGACCTACAGGATGCTCTTAGACCCCAGCCCGGAATTGTTGATAGTCTGGAGATGGAAGGAGGAGCTGTTAAAACCTGGTAATGGAGAGGGTGCACTGAGTTAGAGTCCAGAAAATATGAAGCAAAGGGGGAAACAAAAAAAATTTATCACTTCATGTATGTTTCTGCGTAAGCCTCATAATGAATTTGAGGCAGACATACTATGCAGATATTACCAGGTAGTCAGAGGTTGTAAGGAATTCATTCATCAAACACGTGTCTCATATTACCAGAGTGTGTGTGTGTGTGTGTGTGTGTGTGTGTGTGTGTGTGTGTGTGTGTGTGTGTGTGTGTGTGTGTGTGTGTGCGCGCACACGTATATGGAAATATATCTACTCCACTTATGCCTTAATGTATTATTGCTTTTTCAGGTCACAGAAGTGCAACAGTTTAGTATTGTGGCAGCCATCACACAATTTAAACTGTTTGTTTTCTCTAAAACTATGAATCACGTGTTTTGGGGGAATACATGTTCTGATATAGCTGTTATTCTGTTTGACACTGTTTGTTATATATGTAGGAATGGCGTATGTAGCTTCCCTTCCCATTATCAGGTTGTGAAGAGTAAAAATCAGAAAGACAGCTGTGAAATTATTCCTATATTACATTAACTAATTGCACAAAATCAAATCCAGTGGTACATTCTATTCAGAAAAAAAAATAAAACTGCAATTATTTACTAAAATTCTTATGAAGGGCTAGATATTAGGTAAGAGAACTATACAAAAATGATAAAAACAAATGGAATAATTAGTATGAAGTAAATTCCTCAAAGGTACTGGCTGTAATCTAGTTGCTGCAGTCTTGTCATGATTTCCTGCTTCATCTGCAGGTCCTTTATATCTTCTGTACTCTTCCTGAAGTCATCTTTACTCTGAATGCTGTTGGGACCCACTGTAGCAAACCCGCTACTTAATCTGAACCTTTATTTTGTACCTTATTTTGTTGTATTCATTTTAATAAACATCATTATTTATTCTCAGCATGAATTGTATCTGCTGCTTTTAATGATGGCTATTTACTTGACAGCTCAGCATGCCTTTTGTTTAGTACCAATGGTTCCTTGCTCTAGTATAATCTGAATTGCCATAACAATACAAGTATATTGCTAGGCTGGAAGCAAACTGTAGTAGAAAAAAGGAATTGTGAAATATATTAGTTCTCCTAGTACTCCAGGTGAAAATCCTACTAGAGTTTTTTTGTGTTGAATGATTCAAATGGTATACTGTTTTATTAGGTCTGTTTGGTCCAGTGTAGAATTCTAATATGTAGAAAACTCCTTGCCCTGATTAATTACTGAAACAAAGCACAGAAGACAGTCATAAAAGATCATTACAGTATTATCAACATATACTTGATTGTCACCTGAATTTTAATGAGGTTACTAAATCTACAAATTATAATTACATGTACCAGCAGCACTGTTCCATTTAGGTCAAAGGAGACTATTGTTAGTGTGATTTTAAATGTGACAGTTCAGAACTTTTAAAAATATTATTTCTATTCAAGTATCTGTTTAAATACACTCTCACTAGTTGACACCATAGTGTGTCAGTGCTTAAATCATTGGATGATGTTTGTTTATTACCATACTCCACAGTCTAGCTGTTTCTCATCTTATTTATTTATTTATTTGTTTGTTTTACATTTGTAACCAGGGAGTCCAAATGAAAGGTCTCATATTAAAGGAAGTCCCAGCCTAGGCAGAGCAATTTCCAGACAATAACAAGAAATAATGCAAATGCACTTAATAAAAGGGACAGGCAAATTGTATAACATTATGTAAGAGTAATGATGTATGACATAATAACAACAGTAAGGAAGGCAGACAGTTTAGAAAAGCATGAACATACATGAAACAGCTGAAATTAAGAGATAAACCAAAAACTAAAAAAAAAAAAAAAAAAAACACTCCGAAAACACAATGGGTTTTAATAAAAGTTGGGCACTTTCATTTACAAAAGGCACTTCATCAGAACTTCTTCTTCTTCTGGCTTTTCCTGGTTAGGGGTCACCACAGTGAATCACTTGTCTGCTCATGATTGGCAGTGGAGTTTTACAGTGTCAAGTTGCCAGCCCGGTGCCCAACCTTCCACAGAAGGCACACACATGCACACAATCACACCTAGGGCCAATTTAGAGTATCCAATCCACCTACAGCATGTCTTTGGGATGTGAGAGGAAACCAGAGCACCCAGAGGAAACCCACGCGACCTCAGGGAGGACATGCAGACTCCGCACAGAAGGCACCCCAGCCGAGGATCAAACCAGAGAACCTCTTGCTGTGAGGTGGCAACGCTAACCGCTGAACCACCGTGGCCGCCCTCACTTCATCAGAACTAACCATAAATATTAAAAATTCATTAAATAACATCCACTTGCATCATATGTCTTAAACTTACAGTTTGATCAGTCAAAAATACCAAAAATGAACTCTCATTGAACAGATAAACATTTTAAATAATATTTAATATTAACACTGTCATTTATAACTGGTGGGGTATAGGATTTCAGAAATAGTTGCCGGTGCAGCTGCTTAACTTCTAAAAGTGTATCAGCATCCCCTCTCCTTAAAGTAGCATTATCCTCATCTACAGAACTGACAATAAACTTGTTAAAACTAAAGCATTATTTTTGTCATTTTTTTTCTTAAAGGCTAGCGCATGTTCTTGTATTCTATCATATAATCTGATAGTATTTTTTCCAAATATAATAACTTGGACAAGGCGTACACAAAGCAATACATACAGCCTTTCTACTTTAACCATTAATGTAAGATTTAACATAAATATTAAAATGTAAGTGTTCCAAATAAACTACTCTTCTAGTATTAATATGTGTACACCACTTACAATTCAAACATGAATAAATTCTCTTTATTGTCATAGTCAGCCTAATTGCATTCCTACGGTCATTTTCCAAAATATCTTTCAACCTATGCTGTCTACTATTAGTAAATTTGGGGCTCTTTCCTATAATTTTGGCTTGATGTCCATTAACTTTAATAACTTTCTGGATGGAATAGATTACTTTTCTTATTAGAGATGTGTCTAAACTAATGGGAATCTTAATACTACTTGATCTTTTAGCTGAAAAAAAATATTAATCTGTTTTCCTAAGCCAAACCACAAAGCAGGCTAATAATTATTACGCCTATTATTCAGAACATCAGCTGTTAAATTATCTATGGGAGGTTGGCATAATGGATAAGGTGTTTACCTTACAGACCCAAAGTGCAGGGTTTGATTCTCATATGAGGTAATTGGCTAGGCTTAAATTGGTCCATAAGGACAGTTAGCCTAGTACTAATCTAAGAACAAAAGAGGAAGCATAACCTCTCTATTTGAATAATCAACCCATAAATTCAGCTTCATGTTGAAAAGTTATGTCATCAGTGGTAAGCCTAGATGTCTTAAATAAACAACTGTTAACATTTTTCTTCATGAACTTACAATGCGTACTACTAAAATTCAAATAACAATTCATAAATGTTTATTTAGGATAAATGGTGGTGTACATCTTTTTTATCAAACTGATCAAGTGCCAAAGTAATTAATTTAAAGACTCATGTTAGTAAAATGAAAAAAAATTAGTATTACCATTCAACTGTATAAAGGAATCAACTTATCCCATATTGCCTGTCCAAATATAAAACAGGTACTCAGTAAAGCATTTGTATTGGAAACAATAGGATGTTTATATAAAAAACTGATTCTCCAATTAGCCATGACTGTATTTGCAAAAGTCAGAAACACTGTGACCCTCATAGCAAATCCTCTTTTTTCATGATAAATATTACTGTCAAAAATAAAAGTTATTTTTAAGTATCACATCCCTGAATAAACATAATGCATTTGTATTGCTTTTTGTTAAAGTACATTCAAAGCTTAAAAACTCTCCTAAATATTCCAAGCCTGCATCCTGAGGTCTTCAAGCATGCAAGGATTAAACATCCAATGCAGCCATACATGTTTCATTCCCTTGAATATCATATTCTTTCAATAGTTGTAAAAAAAATTCTCAGAGTCTTTAACATAAGAACTAGTCTGCTACACTGCTCGATTAAGTATACTGTCAACATACATGGAGACTAAATCAGTTTTTGAGCCTCTGCTGGTGATAGGACAAAAAAGGGGATTAGTCATATAATAATTTACACTTTTTTAATCAATAAAATTGTAATTGTAAGACAAGGAATGCAAGTGGATGTTATTCAGTGAATGTTTAATATTAATAATTAGTTCTGATGAAGTTCCTTTTGTGAGCCAAAGCACTCAAGTTTTATTAAAACCCAGTATGTTTTCAAAGCCATGGAAAGAATTATCATGAAAATGATCATTAATGACACAGGAAACATCCAGACCCTGGACCCAGCCCAGTTTTGTTTTGTCAAGAGCAGTTCATGCCTACTCAGTCTGGTGGACTTCTTTGAAAAGGTCACCAAAGCAATGGATGAGAGCAGAATGGTTCACGATGCCTGCCTTGACCTGGCTAAGGCATCTGACACAATATCACACTCAGGCATTGTTTACAGACTAAAGATGTTAGATATAAACCATTTTGCCACCCAGTGGATAGAGAGCTGGCTCACACACAGGACCCAGCAAGTTAGAACCGGGCAGTCCACCTTTACAAAGAGGCCAGTCGCAAGCATAGTCACACAGAGATCAGTCATGGGGCCACTCTTTTTTGGCATCTACTTCTTTGAATGCCGTAAAGTCCTATCTTTGTATTCTGTGTCTTACAAGCTGTTGAGGGGAGATCTGTGCCTGGCATAATGGAGTCATCAGACCCCACTCTGACAAAACTCCTAAATATCTGAAAAAACAAACAGCACCAGAATCCCCCATTCTAAAGATTTAAACCTTGCTGTGATATAAATAGAACCTGCTGGAAAGATAGATATTTATCTTAGAAGTCTGCCCCATTCTCTGGAACAGGCTCCCCATCACTGTGAAGCAGAGTTCCTCCCTAACCCAATTCAAGTGTAACTTTAGCAACTGGATGTAAATTAGGAAATTCACTCTCTCTAATGGACATAGGCAACCTGCAAATGGTTAATTTCCTAGGCCTCTGCTTGTAAATGTTTAATCTCTGAAGCCCCTGCTGGTAATTCCAAACATACCAAAATGTTTTTAAAAATTCCTTACTAACATTGTTGAATAGATATTATTTCAGTCTGTTTCTGGTGAACTAGAGTCTCCAGCCACTAATATTCTTCCCTCCTCTGAGCCATGCAAGAAATGTATGAATTCTTCTAGGGCATCAGCTTTTCTCTTTGGTGGTCTACACACTCCATTTGTTGCATGTTTCAGGGTTCCCTTTATTGTCACAGTTATACAATCTATAGCATTGGTGTTATCACTGAACACATAATAATCACAGGTATGTCACAGTTATACAATCTATAGCATTGGTGTAATCACTGAACACGTAATAATCACAGGTCTCATAACTATGTTTAATTGATATAACACCTCCACCTGATTTTTCCTGTTAGAATGTCTGATACAGTAAAAACATTCAGACTCTGATATAACTGGTTTCCAGTCATTGTTCTTTATCCATGTTTCACAAACAGTAACAACATTAAACTTGTGAGAAAGAACATTTTCCAATAAAAAAAAAACATTATTATGCTCTTAGCACTAACAACCATCAGAGATGCATCATATTTTGCTATCTGTGAACTGTTAAATTTTCAACCTGGAAAAAGTCCTGCCTTTTATTTGTCAAATATTGAAAAGTATCTGCTACAAAAGTTGTCTTCCCTAATCTTGATAAGTCTACGCCATCCTCTCTGAACATGTGTGCCCCAAATTAGGCTTGGATGCCCTACACATTTCCATTTTTTTTAAATGGGACTTTTTTCATGTAGGTATTTACCCAAAAAATCTTTTCATTCATGATGACTTAATCCTTTTTTCGATATGTGATTTATGAAAAATATGCCTTAACACCTGTACAAGCTATTCTATCTAAGACGGTTACTAACAGTCAGAGAGTCTTTGCAGATGAGATGATTTGTGCTGACATCAGTAAAAACAAATCCGTACTTCCTTACATTAAGGCATTCTAAGGCCTTTCTGACATCCTCTATTTTTGCTCCTGGCAAGCATAACACATACTCAATATTCATTATCTTCTCTGCAAATGTAAGTACCAGTTCCTCTAATAACTGAATCTCGAATTACAAGAATATCTTTTCTGACCAGATCTAACGAATCTTCAGCTGCTAATTTAGTAATATCAATTGTTACAAAGGAATGAACTTCATCACCATTGGTCTTATTAACCCCACTGTTTTCATTGCTTATTACATTTGCATGCATACAGTTCTCATCCAGCTGGATTTGTACATCCACAACTAGAGCCATGTTGTCAGTGGCTGTCTTTCTCCTATTTTTTCTTACAGTAATGTGCTTCAATCCTTCCACATTCAATTTTGATTTCTTCTTTTTCACGTTCCCCTTACCTATTTTTTCTACCTTCTATTTTAGAAAAATGATGCCTTTTTCTGTAGACTGAAGGTTTTCCGATAGAAAAATGTTATCTTTCCCTGTAATCTGTGTGTTACATAACAAAGCAGTGCCCTTTTCAGGACGTATTCTCTTTACTTTACAGATATTTATCAGTTTCTTTTTCTTCCTTGTTATGTGTTGTGAACGTCTTCCTTTCTTTCCCTTCTTATTTCCTTACATACTCTCTGAATCCTCAGATTGCTGAATACTTGAATCCAGAATTCCAAAGTTGTCAGTGGCTTTATCTGGTTTCATATGGGCTTAGTTATCTATACAGACAACAGACACTTCCTTTCCTAAATGTGTTCTATTTGCTTTTTGCCTAACATTATTTATCTAATCAGTACATTCATTAATGTATGTAACAGCAGTTCTCCAAGCCATGCCAATTGCAAAAGTGCAATCGTCATCAGTAAATCTAGATTTACTACTAGTAATGGTTAGCATCCAACTCTTGACATGAGGAATACAGATCACCAGTGTTATCAGGTATTACCTTTAAATATGTATAGTGTTTATTACACTCTACAAGATATTTGTGCTTTTCACATCAGTAATGACATATTCATTTAAGGAATCCATATTCAGTTGCAGATGAATAAAAAATTCTAAAAGAAAATAATAAAGTAAGTTACCACAAAATTCAAAGAGAAATGAAATCAACTTTTATGAGAAAAATCTCACAAACAATAATATTAAATTAAATTAAGTACAGTAAAGTTGTAGCTCTAACAATACAAGTTGTGAAAGTCACACAAAAGCTGGAATTCCTCACTATCGTTTACAGCCACACCTCTTTTTAACAGTAGAGATCAATATATTGCAAACTAAGACAAAATCGTTTATATAAGTTCTGGATTGCCCTTTCTGAAGTCTGTGTGAATTTATACCTGATTAGGGCCATTGGGATGGCTAGAGTTTGTCTGTCTAAAACCAATCCCTTTCTAACAGCTAACACTGAAAATGAAATGTACAACAAGATGTAAATCAAAGTAAATCTTCTTGTTTACAAGCTACCCTTTCCTTCCTACAAAGAGTAAAAAACAGTGGTAAAAATAAAATATAAATTCAAATAAAAATGCCTCTTATAAAGTTACTGCATAGTCAATCACAAACCAATACAGGATTGTTCAGATAACCTCTGGTTTTAGATGTTGTTGTTAAGGGAGAATGCAAAATGGGATGGTATTTCTAATATCTGTATACATTTCTATGGAAACCTCACACAAGCAGGAAAACAACAGTCAAACTTAACATCTACAGTACATTCATAATACACCATCAACAAACACCATACTCAATGTAAAATACATCATTCACCACTCAGCCACAGCCAAAGTATGCCAAATCTCACATCCCCATACAATTATAACAAAATCTAGTCTCTCAACTATATGCATCTAGAAACTGGACCCCTTCTTTCCTCAGCTATAAATCTTATAAATAATAAAGATTACCTACATAAATCACTGACCAACCCAGTCATTTAAAATTATTACATTTCTTACATTAAGGGCATCCAAATGCCTAATATAAAATCCATCTAAGTCTTTAGAGCCATCAAGACACATATTAAAATAAACTTTATTATTAAAAGGTAGCAGAAGACCACACAAACAACAGGCTTAACTGAGAACAGAATACTTATTATAACATATGTGTAGACATGATATTGCTTATATCATGTACACTACAGACCAGCCTTATAAATCAACGTCTTAACTTTATGCATGCCTACAGAATGATATACCAACCTGTGTCCACAGCTAGTGGGGTTTGGCTTTATTGGCCTGAATTTGTTCATAACAGACTTGAAAAGGAAAAAAGTTATGGGCATTCAGAACTGCCATATAGCTGAAACACCTGATGTCCTTAAGGGGTCATTTGCATTTATCCATTGTTACCTCTAATAGAAGAGGTTTTAAGGAATCACACAGTGGAAAATCTAACTTGGCTAGGTTTTTCTTTTAGTTTTTAATGATTGGTTTGTCTGTGTGACCTTGTTACTCATTGTTTTAGTTTGTTAATTGAGATATTCTGCAATTTTTATGGACATTAGCTGGGTACGACAACCCTGTGTTTCCAAAGTTTAGCCAAACAGCCACTTATGCTGTGCTGATGAGGCCATAAGAAGGCTGAAACATCCATATCCACAGGGTTCCTATTAGATGACCGAAGATGCATTCTTTCGAATGCGTCTTGGTCGAACTTGAAAAGATGAAAAGGCAAAATGACAAAGCGGCATATAAGCAAATTCTTTCCCTGGGAAAGAAATTTCTTGGTTGCGTCCATTACTTTGCCATTTTCACCACTGTAGTGTGATCTCGGAGTTGGTATATTGAAGTAGGGGGGTGTGGGGGGCTTCCATGGGGTCGATAAATCATTGTTCGCTTTTCTAAGCATTCGATGATTTAATATAGACCCTATCCACAACTACTGGAGTTTGACTTTATTGGCTGAATTTGTCCAGAACAGACTTGAAAGGGAAAAAAGTCATGGGCATTCAGAACTGTCATATAGCTGAAACTGTCAGAAAAAGAGCAGGAGCTAGGCAAAGGTCCTCTATAAGTAAAACAACAATATTTTTCAAAAGACAAAAGAGGACTAACCATGGATTAATAAAACAAACAAGGAGAGTGCTTTCACAACTTCCCAGTCACTTCTTCAGACTCAAATTTATTTATTTATTTATTTAACATTTTTTTACCGGGCAAGTCCGACTGGATACAGGTCCTTTTTCAGCAGAGGCCCGGGGAGAAAAGCTCCATGAGTAACAGTAAATTTTCATGCACACATTACAATAATCAATATAGTGTAAAGTAAACAAAATGTAGTATACATAAAAACATACAAATTTGTTACATCTTAACAACAAAACCAAGGCTTTGAACCTAGCTAGTACTATTTATAGGTATGACTTATGTCAAGATATAAGATTAAGACAGGTCGGTAGGAACAAAGGATTAAACAATGAGGGAAAAGTTGAATATGTTTTGGGTATACTGTGATGTATCAGAGCACTCATGAGGGGTTAGTACAGGAACATAGCCACTTATTTTTTAGATAAGCTTTAAGTGAAGGCTTAAAGTGGTTACTGGATGAGATTGAGAGAATGGATTTAGGAAGGGAGTTCCATATACGAGATATATAGTTGGAAAATAAACATTCTCCTGCAGTGTTGTTGGCCTTGGTGATGGTGAGTAAGTTCTTATTGTTAGAGCGAAGTGGTCTGTTGGAACTGTAAGGAAGGATGAGATTTTGAAGTGCAGGGGTTCTGGTTGGTTGTGTTACAATTTTGTGAGTTGGAGAGTTGGTTCTAAAGAATAATGTTGGGAAGCTCAAGCCAGTCTAGCATCCTTAAAGCTGTACAATGATGTGTTCTATATAGGCAGTCAGATGCAAACTTAGTAATTTTATTATAACATGCTTCTAGCTTAGAAAAGTCAATTTTCCTTAGATTAGTTAAAATTGGATAGGCATACAGTAGAGTGGAGAGCAGATGGGTTTGTGCTAATGTAATTTTGGCCATTGTGGTCAGGAACCGTTTGGGCCTATATAGACTTCCAAGTTTCTTATGGACTTTTTTTATAGTTAGGGAGACATGCAAGTCAAATTTTAGGGTATTGTCTATTTCCACTCCGAGAAGCTTTGTGTGGGTTTTTGGGGAGATCACAGTATTGTCTTTGCCTATTATGCTAAATGTTGGGCATGAGATAGATGTCTTGTTAGGTTGGAAGAGTAATAATTTAGTTTTGATTGGGTTCAGGATTAGATGGGCATTGGCTAACCATGTTTCAACAGAAGTGAAAGATTCCTGTGTTTGAGAATGAAGAGTTGATAGAGAAGTGGCAGCAAAGATAACTGTCAAATCATCTGCATACTGTATTATAGAACCATGTGGAGTAGCTGTGTGTAAATTATTAGTAAAGAGGGAGAAAAAGAGAGGGCCCAAGATAGATCCTTGGGGGACACCAATAGATAAAGGAATTCGGCATGCATCATGCCTATAGATTTTTAGTACTTGAAATAGTTAAAGAGAGCTTGAGGAAGGGGGACACAAAGAATAGAACAGAATTAGCTGAAATTAGATGGATAGTACATTTTAATGCAGAGAAGAAACCAGGCATTAATGATGCCCTATCTATTAAACTGGTACTACGCACACTCCCACTCCCCATTGAGTAAAGTGGTTTTTAAAAAGTTTTTTAACTAAATGTATGTCTTATATGACGTTACTTATTTACTGACATGGTGATTATGTGAAATTATTTTTTTGTTAATAGTTTCTGGAGACATGCTTTTAAGATGACTAGTTAATTGCTTAAGACTGGGAAGTCTTTTTAAGTGCCTTGATGCTATTCTTTTTGTATTTGAGTCTGAAGAAGCAACTGGGAAGTCGTGAAAGTGCTTACTCTCCTTTTTTGCTTTATTAAAGCTGTTATAATTTAAGCCGTGGTTGGTCCTTTTTGGTCTTTTGAAAAATATAGCTGAAACACCTGATGTCCTTGCATATATCCCATGTTACATCTAATACAAGAGGTTTTAAGGAATCACGCAGTGGAAAATCTAACTTGGCTAAGTTTTTCTTTTAGTATTTTGGAAATGTAAACAGAGTAAGCATTTCTGTATTGACTACCATCAGATCAAGAAAGGGAAAATGCTGCTGAAGAAAGTATTACAGGGAAATTAGAGGGAAAAGAATATAAAAAATATTGGAAAATATGAGTTAAATGAGGTGGGGAAATGTTTGCAGTAGCAGACAAAGAAGTCACAGGTAAAAATAAGCATATAGTATTAGAAAGTGATGAATGTGAAGAGGGAGTATTACAGATAGGAATAAGATCAAAATTATGAAAAATCAGTTGGGAAGGGTTATGGCAATATAAAACTGATCTAGATTGTCTGATATATTCAAAAGATATGAAGAAAGCAATGGAGTGTAAATGGATGAATTTTCCAATCACAGAGCATTGTTGGTCAGAATAGAAGATAGTAGAAAGATAATAAAGGGCAGAAAATGAATATACAGGTTAACTTGTAAGGTTATCAAAGTTGATGAAATTGAGGAAGAATGTAGAAAATTATGGAAAGAACATATTGCGATGAAAGTGTAGTATGAAAAGTGGATATATTGGTGGGTAATGTATAAGGAAAAAAGTATAACATTTTTTTTTTATGTTGAGACCAATGAAAAGAAGAGGTAAGGTAGAACATAAAGATACTATGAGGAGGAAGGAAAATAGATATAGCAAGGTAGTAACAGGATAAGAACAATAGAAAATTAATTGCAGAAAGATAGAGAACATAAAGACAATAATGTATAGATAAAATCTTTTTAAAAGAAAAAAGAGGGCATTTTGCATTTTACAGGAAATAAGATAAAGAAGAGATGACTGCAATATTAGTCAAATAAAGTAGTATAAAATATAAACAAGAAGAAGTTATGGAGCTGGTTAGAAACACTGTAAGTAGAATGTATGAAAAAGAAGAAATAGAAGGGAAAATAAAAGAGAAAACAGATATCTGGAACTGTTAAACATTTAGAAGAGAAATTTAAAATAGAAGAACTGGATGAAACTGTAAAGGAAAGAAGGAATCAGCACCAGGACTAGATGGAATAAATTAGCGATGCTATACAGGAATGAATGAAACTGAAAAAAAAGTAAGAAAAAAGAATTTTGGAGGTATTGCCAGCTATGGCAGGAGAAGTAGAACAGTAAATGTGTAACATATGCCGGCACAGCTAGCTGGAATTTTGTAAAGAATGATATGCCATTTGTATATCAAACTGAATTGTACAGATGCTTATGTTGAAAAGTGTATTTGTAAAGCTGTTTGTGTTAAAAATATATAACAGTGTGCCCTGCTGGATGGAAAAAGAAATATACATTTTTTATTTTTAACTGTTAAATGTATATGTTTTAACAAAGGATACTGGAAGAGAAGAGGAATCCACCTAACTTTGAAAATAGATTGAAATTAATTTAGCTGGCTTAGGCCATAAATATTGTATCTTACAGTTTTCAATGCAGCCAGATACAAAAAGTCTGTACTAGAAAGCTTTCTGTGCTGTCTTTAGAGTGAACTAATTGCTACTCTAGAAGGGTGGGGGTATGAAATTGTTTTATGACTTCCAGGAGCTGCAGCAGATCTTACCAAGGCTCTGTGTGTGTGTGTATTATTGACACATATGTGCTAAATCCTGGCAGCTTCTAGCCAAGGGGGGGGTAGCATGGGAACCAGAAGTCAGATGACCAGATGTATGTGATGTCATTCTGTAATTTAAGACAAAAATGCTATTTAATACTGGATGAGACTGAAGTCTCATTGCAGTCTGTTTTTGTAACCTGACAAGGAAGGACCCCTCACCTACTTCAGCTTGCCTTGCTCTAGTAAGTGAACCAGGAAATAGTAATTCTTTAGATCAGTCAGGAAAATATAGTGAGATTAGTTAAGTACTGTTTTTCTGCATCTGTGGGAATCTGTTCATCTGTGCTATTTTAGTATTTCCTGTGATTGAAACTCTGGTGTTTACTGTAAATGGATATTTCGTTTTTTCATGTTCTTTTCTTATTTATTACTAAATATATTTAAACTTTTCATTTTGGCTGGTCTTTTAGAGAATATTTTAATCTCTGAGAGTACTTATATATATATATATATATATATATATATATATATATATATATATATATATATATATACATATATATATATTTGGCTCTGGCCGCTCCTGAAAGCCTTGCTGTTGGTCTAACTACCATTTGTATTAATATTCATTTCACTTAGTATAATTGGACACTCTTGCAAGATCCTTAGAGTAGCTGACTTTGGGGTGTCAAGTCTACCTTATAGTCTTAGCAGAAGGGGGCATAGTTAATAAATCTGTGCCAGCCTTTCCCAGGTGTGTGTGTGTGTGTGTGTGTGTGTGTGTGTGTGTGTGTGTGTGTGTGTGTGTGTGTGTGTGTGTGTGTGTGTGTGTGTGTGTGTGTGTGTGTGTGTGTGTGTGTGTGTGTGTGTGTGTGTGTGTGTGTGTGTGTGTGTGTGTGTGAAAATCAAATCTCAAAGAGTGCGTGTGTCAGCTGTTTGGAGCAAGGACATGAAGCACTCGTTTCACAGAGAGGGTTCTGGAGAACTTGGCTTGGACACTCGGCTGAGGTCTCAACTCTATAGCTGTGCCAGTGAGGAGTCTTACTGGGGACCTGCAGGGAGACAGATAGAGAAAACCAGACTCTGAACTGAGTGTGTTCCCTGTGTGCTCTTAAGGGAAAATGTGTTTGATGCAGACAGCTGCACCTGGAAATACTGGGTGTATCCATTTTTGTTCAAGTGAATGTCCCTTTCCAGTGCCAGTGGTGAAGATTCAGGCTTCTTGATTGCTGGCCCAGAGGGGGACATAACAAAAGGTATAAAAGAAGAAAATATATGTAATGGGGTGGTTACATGTATAAGGAAAGAGTTGAATGAAAAGATATAAAAATGGAAGACAACAGTGCTGGCAAATATAGATTAGAAAATGTTTATGAAAATAATGCAAAACAGATTCAGAAAGTATTGGATAAAATTTTAGAACTTTTGTTTTTTGTAAAAGGAAGAAACGTGAAAGATGTAATGGTAAAATAAATGGTAGATCTAATTTTTAAATAAAACAAGGAAATAAGATTTGTAATATGTGATATTGCAAAAACATTTGACGGGGTGAGCCACGAGGCACTGTGGATGATATAAATTCTTATGGGACTGGGAAAAAAGTAGTAAATGTAATAAGAAGGTGTTATAAAAATTCCTGAGTGAAAGTCAATTGCAAATGGATGAGTAGCAAAATAAGAACTAGTAAGAGTTAAACAAGGATATCCCTTGAGTATGTGTCTTCTTGTATTGTTGTTTATTGCAATAATACAAACATGCACTTGCAGAATGACAGAAAGAGAGAAGTAAAATGGAAGATGGAGACTGGAACTCTATGTGTCCGTCATATGCAGATACTTTTATTATTGTGGCTAAAACAATTTTGGATGAGTGAGATTGTGGTAAGGACTGAAAATTTGTTAAAAAAACTTTGTCACATTTAGACAAATTTAAGAGTAAGAAGTTTGATGAAATTAACTGAATGAATGGGATATACCATACCAAAAAACAAATAAGTGTATTAAAAGTGAAATTTGGACAGCATGAAAGTACAATAGGATAACTGAGAGAAATAAAAAAAATTTAAAAGTTATTGGCTCAGTGGAAAAAGTTTTTATGTTTCATCTACAGAAAAGGTATGTACATGTTAAATGCCACAATATCAAACTTCTGTTTGACTAAGTATTAGGGTATAACAGCCCTGTGTTTCTAATGCTTAGTTAAACACTCTGCTTGTGCTGTGCTGACGAGGTCATAACAAGGCTGCAATATGCATATCCACAGATAGTGGGGTTTGGCTTTATTGGCCTGAAACTGTCCATTAAATTGACAAAACAAGTCATGGGCATTCAGAATTGCCAATTAGCTGAAACACCTGATGTTCATAAGGATCATGTTCATATATTCCATGTGCCTCTGATACAAGAGGTTTGGGAGGTCACTTAGTGGAACTTCTAGCTTTGCTGGAGTTTTCATTTTGTTTTTACTGATTGTTTTTTCAGTGACCTTCTCACTCATTGTTTTAGTCCTTTGTGATGAGGAATATGAGTACATATCACAGAATTAGATAGTAACAAATCAAAGGTCATCAGAGTAAATTCTATTAGTTATTTTTGATAAAACATCCCACGAGTTCTTATATAAATAACCAAATTTATACAGTATCCCCTTAATGCTCTGGCCAATATACTTAGCCAGAGGGAACATGATAGATGCCTTTGCATCCACAATGGGACGTAAGGGGAGTTGTTTAAGTCCTTATGGAATTTTGGGATACCAAATATGTTGGGTATCTTAGGGCAGAGGACTTTCAAAAAATTAGATTCATCAAGAGAAATCTCCTGGTTCAACATGTCATCTAAAATCAAATGTATATTTTTATGAGCTATGTTTAAGCTATATTTAACTCATACCTTTAAATTTATGTATGTGTCAGTGTATAATAAAGAGAACATTTTGCTAACATAATCGTTTGAGTTTATCACAACTATCCTCCCACCTTTGTCAGGTTTCATCACTCTTATATTTTTGTCAATACTAATGCTACTCAGTATTTCTTCCCATTTCCTTTTAAAAAAGATCAAAATTCTTCAAAAGATGATGGTGAACTTGATCTCCAGTGCTTAATGATACTTTTCCTTGCACTGCCAAAATGGTCCAAAGCAGATAGAGATTCTCATTATACAACTTGTGATTGCCACTTATATAAAATAAAGCTAAAACCTAGTTAAACGAAAAAGAATCAAACTATAAAGCTTTCATGAAATCTTCTGTGGAATTCCAAAAATGGTTCAAAGACGGACAGCAAAAATATATGTATCTAATCTGCATTGCAAATGTTGGTACACCTCCAACATGAACATGGATATTTTTGACACAAGCAATGTGGCTTTCACAGGCATTATGGTGTGTTTGTGTGTGTGTGTGTGTGTGTGTGTGTGTGTGTGTGTGTGTGTGTGCGTGTTTGTATTTATATGTTTTTATATATACATACATATATATATATATATATATATATATATATATTATATTATATATATATATATATATACACACACACACACACACACACACACACACACACACACACATACAGACACACGCATGCACGCACACACGCACACACACACACACACACACACACACACACACACACACACACACACACACACACAGCTTTAGTCTCTTATTATTGACATTATGTTTCTTCTTCCTTACTAGGCATTATCGAAGATTAATACCAAGCTTCAAGTCATGGTAGATTCTGTTGCAGCAAACCGTGCTAAATGGGAAGAACTCCATCAGAAACAGATGAAATCTCAGGGGAACACTGCTTCAGCCAAAGCTACCACCACTAACAATCAAGTATCACTGGAAGATATTAGCTAGGTCTGTAGGTATCAACACCATGTAGATGTCATTACTGATTGAAACAATGTTGTTGAGGTCAGCCAATGAAAATGTTTCACAAAGGTTATTTCAGCAGAATAAGAGGTGTTGCTGTTGGACACAGGGCTGCTGTTTTGCCTTGAAAATGATTTGGAGCCTGAACAGAAGGCCAAATGGAATGATTAGAAACTTAGTGAGCTCTCACTCTTTAAGATGGTATAGAAAGTACAGTGGTAGCCAGTGCAACCAGTTCTCTTTCAGCTGCAACAGAACAGCTGTTCTGTTATGATGTGCTAAGCTCTGTGAGACTTGGTATGCTGCCTTCTTTTCAGTAGCTACACTGGCTTTAGTGTATAATCAGGCAGTAGACTTCAAAGTCATCAGAGAATGCTCAGGCAGGTAGCAAAATACAGAGCAACAGTCATCTTGAATTGTTAATTGTATGCATCTACTAATTGCTAAATGTATGTCATGGGTTACTTACTGCCTGCTTTTTTATTATGCTCTGTCAAACTCTGTTTTGGGCTTGAATGTTTTGAAAATGTATCACTTTTGTATTTTACAGCTATATTTTTGATGTAATAATGCCATACTGCTTAAAACTTTACAGTCACCTTCTACAGAAAAAGCTGACACAAGAAGTACTTTTCATTACAACTACAATGCTTTATGTAAATTGTCAAAACTGGTGTTTTCCTTTGTTCTGTTTTTCTTTTTTGCTAATAAAGATTTTTATAACAAAGGTTTCCTCTACTGGCAGAACAGACTAAAGGAAGAATATTACTAAAAAAATGGGAGTTGACTTATTGCTGAACTAAAATCAAATGGCAGTGAGAAACTTTTGCATATGCACATCTGTACTTAATCTTGGGTCTAAATTCCCAGGAAATATTTAGACTTGCTAGTGTTCAGTTTCTATAAAACAAGCTGCAGCTATTGCTTGCTAAACAAGTTACATTTATTGCTGTTTATAATGCAATTGTAAGCAATTAATTTTTTTGGTGGGGGGGGGGTTACCTTTTGTTTCAGTGTTTATGTTCTAGCACTCAGATGACACATTCTTACAGCTCATGAGAACTGGGCCGTATAAAACAACATTTCCTGTAAATAAAGAAAACAATAATTTTGTATTTTTTCAGTGAAATTATATTTTGCCATTAGGTACGGCTGAAGTGAAATATTACACATTATAGTTGCATGGTTCTAACACATCTGAAGCTGTTTTGATTTAATCATAATACATCTTGAAAACTTAGAATAATAATTACTAAAAAAGTATAAGAGTGTGGGAAACTACTATTCCAGAAATAGCATAGATAAGACTGTGCATGATGGATTTGCTGAACTATTGACTTTGTTTGCTTAAAATGTCTAGATTAGTTCTTAAGAGAAGAAAACACAGCTACCTCACCATTTAATGAGGCTATATTTAAGCTGAACATTTACAGAATTAACATTTAACCTTTCCTTTACAAACATTTAAATATAAATGTTTTCCATGGTAAAATATTCCACTAAAAAGCAAATCTTATACTGTGGAAGCATGTTCACATATTACTTCTTACTGAAACAATGGTCCAGATAGTGCAAAAAGGACAATTTATGGTAGCTATAGTTCTGTAGAAAATGTTTCCATCCATGTTACAACAATGTTCTTTTGTTCTATTCAGTGAATGAAACACTAGGCTAAATATAAAGGAATGGCTGTCCAATTAAAGATTTTCAGTTGTGCAGTTTTGCCATTTAATTTATTGCAGCTAATTGAAAATATCCCAGGACTGAACTTTTTTTTGCCATACTATATAAAGAAGGAAGGACTGACAGAAAAACATGAATTTAAGAATTATAAACCCAGAACCAGAATCATAATGGCACCAAAAAAACATTATTAACATTAATTTCAATGGATAAAACAAATTAACAACAAAACAACAGTAATGCATTAGGCAGGGAGTAATATATGAATAACATGGTCTCTACCCATGGAACTTGACCTAAGTAACATAAGCACATGCCCATGTGCAACTTACATAGGGCTAACCTTTCTTTCTCTGTTTTCTTCCCGAGTTAGCTTATTAAACTCACTAGGAAAAAGCTTATTTTTGTTTGGCGGGGGGGGGGGGGCACTGTCTGGTCACATAGTTGGCAAATGAAGATTGATGAAATCAAAACGTGGCATAGAGGAAGAAGCAGGAGAAAAGACGAAGAGAAGTAAGCTGCAGCACAAGTAACTACTACAGTTGTGTTAGTTTCCATGCAGTGTTTACTGGGTCAAATTTTAACTAGCATTCATTGCCTGGTACCTGTATTAACCTCCCATCAAAATCCACAGTATCTATTCAGAATTCTCACTCTCTGTTTTTCCACCAGTCTTTTAACTCAGCTAATCATCACCATCACTATTGTCATTCTCATCATCATCATCTTTCTCGACTTTTATAGAATTTTATACACTTAACATTGCCACATCATTCTGTTGAGGCCTAAGTCAGTTTATTATTCACAACATGCCAAGCTGATTCCTCTTTTATAACCTTTTCTGAGTACTTATTTTCAAGATAATTAAAAATGATAAAATATTTGAAATGTGATACAAATTATGAAGTATCTGACACAAACATAAAAAACAGAAAGGACAGAAATGCAAATAAGACATATGAGAAGGAGGAGACAGGAGAGATGCTGAATAATTATTTGAGGGAGAATTAAATGGCGGAAGTCACAACAATACCAAATTAATATTTATTCTCTATTGTTTTAAACAAAAAACATCTTTATTAAATTATCACATATGACATAGACAATCATACATTTATATAAATGAAAACAAACCATATTGACATAATTTTAGTTGTAAACATTGTACATCACTTATAATCTATCCAGTCATTGTCAGTCAAACATTACATAGGTCATTCAAATCCTGTCTTCTTTTAAACCTCATTCATCTTCTGCATGTATTGCTCATGGTATAGTTTTGACTTGGAGAGGCAGAAAGATTCAGGTCTAAAGTACTGATGCCTTCATACCTGATCCATTGTGTGGAAAAAATATATCAGTGATTCCTGCTATGGTACTCAACATCTGCTCACTAATATCTTTTTATAACAATGTGATATGTTCACATCTGTACGTTTTTATCTACAAGAAAAGATTCATCATGAATGGTTGGGATCACTTGGAGATGCTGCTGCTACTAGTGTACATGTGTACAAGGGGTAGAAATACCTTATTATGGCTCAATAATTTTCATTTGCAGTCACATGGAAGAATGTAAACAATGAATGCTAGCCATATTAGTTAACCAATAAAAATGAATGTCTGTTTTCAACAACAGTGTTCTGCTAAAATAAATATACTTTACAATCAGGTTAATGAAACCTACTCTCTTAATTTTTAAATAAGAAACAGTTTTAGCGTGAGGGATGCTGAGCCTCTAAAGGGCTTAGTTCTTGTCTATCAAGATGAGAAAAAAATAGGTCAACTGAAGAAAAGGGGATAGAGAGAATATAACAACTGTCATCACAAAATAATGGTCCCTATTTTGATTCATACTTTCCAAAACAATATTTTGTTTTAGTACTAAATTGTCATTATGTTTAGCTCCCATTTAACACACACCCACCTACATGCATATGATTAAATGTCACCAAGCGCTATTATAGCCTGCATTATATATTAAATAAATGTAAGGTAAGCACATCAACTTTCATTCTGTTTTGGGAACAATTAAAACATTACTGTTTATCTCTCTTTAAGTAAAGCTACTTTATAGCCTACTTATGTGTGTAGAAACCAGGTTCCGATTAGAACGACAAAAATGCATTTTGTCGAATGCGTTTTCATCAACACATGTAGAGAGAACAGGCAAAACAGCAAAGCAGCTGTTCTGTGAATTCTTTCCCTGGTTTTTGGGGGGGTATAATTAGGGTTAGGGTATGTGTGTATGTGTTTGGAAGTTTTTAATGTTTTTTTTGGGGGGGTGGGGGGGTTGAAACAGTGATTTCTTTCCCTAGGAAAGAAATTGCTGTTCTGTGGTTTCAACATTTTCAGCTTTCACTGAAAATGTGTCGATGAAACATCGTTCGCTGTTTTTAGCATTCGATGTTTCAATATAGATGCGTAGAAACCTCTTACCTTTTATGAACTAGAAAAGGAAGTCAGACATAGGGGATAATGTACACCTTTATGGCATAAAGATCACATATTAGTCAATTATTCTCTTCTGGAGCATTAACAATTCCCTCTCTTTATTACGTAGTTCTGTGCATAATAACATCTGATCTATTTTATTAAGTTTAGGTCAGTACTCCTTTTTATCAAACTATCTTGTACCAATGAGTACAACTATAAATAGGGCTGCTTTCTCAGTAAGAACTCAACTTTTTACACTCCAGTTATCTTCTGTTTCCTCACATTGTTTGTCTGCTTAAAGGTGCACAGGGCTAGACATCTTATGGGTCCCTTTTATTGCTTGACTAGTATACTCCAATGTTCTTATGTATCAATGTCTTTCAGTTAGATTACATATTTATTTTGCTTCACTTGCAAATGCATCATTTTCATTGGCAGTTCCTTATATATTTTTTTCATCCTCATCAAAATTACAAAACACCAACAGTTTCCCATAAAAACATTCCATTACAGTAACATGGGATTACAGTTTAAGTTTTATGGTAGAAACATACATTTGAAAAAAAACTTAATTTTTAACTTGACATTCAAAACTCTGAGTCTGTGATCCAGCCTCATCAGAAGGGAAGATTGGCTTTATTTAGATCAAGACAGTGTAAAGTAGGGTTTTCTAATGAAATTGCACCTGCATCTGTATTCAAAAAAGCAATAATGTCAGTTTCTAAAGACTAAAGCATACTTAAACAGTACTTCCAGTATATTTACTGCTGTTGGGCTTTATCATAACTGCCAGAAATTTACTTTTTTGTTAAGATTTTGTTAATAATATACTGTTTTCATAAAACACTGAAGGACTACTTTTGGCACAAGAACAGATAACCTAGAATGAGTTAGTAGCATTGCAGTAATGCAAGGAGGACACTAATACTTTCAGCTAACATTTACAGGAAAAAATTAGAGACACATGCAACTTAATTTGTGTACAGTATAGTGATTTTGTTTCAGCGGACTGTTTAATAGACTAATGAATGTTAGTGTTTAAAATTCAGAGATGGAATTTTGAGCACTATAAAACCTGGTTTTATGTCTCGGTAACTCCCATTTGGTTATAATGATCTAGTCAGTGGTCATTTTACTTAATTTGCAATCCAGTGATATTCCTGAAAAAATGACCCCAATCTCATTTGGCTTTCCTTGTTACCAATACCTAACAAGCACCAAATAAAGGTGAACTTATATATCATCTCAAATACAGTTTAAGTATTAATTGACCCTTTCTATGCAGATGTCAGAGATGTCAGTTCAGTGTTCTTTAGTCTGGGCACAGAAGGTATTTAGGAAACAAACACTGCATTTAAAAGACATAAATGTTACAATTACATACCAGCATTTATAAACAGCTCTAACTTTACACCTCTTACTGCATGCATAAATGATTGCATACTGCTGAGCTGCAGGGAGGCTTTTTAGTCCTATGCATGAAAAGGAATGATCATCAGATTTAAGTTTTCACTTTAAACTACTGTTCCAGTTTGTTCTGAATATATTTATTTACTGATTTTTTTCAGTATTTATTGTGTCTGCATTTTGTTATTCATAAGACAATATACATTGTGTTTCCAAATTAAAAATGTTGCATTGCTTAAAATAAAATTGCACTGTATATATTATTTAATGTATGGCATTTTCATTAAAAGTTATTCTTTCACTTAAGAAAATGGTCTGCTTTTTAAATAATTTATGAAACTAATATTTTTTTCTGATTGACTTTTAGGTCGACATCCGACCTGTCCACTGTTTGTATAGAAAGCCACATTCTCCGATGTCTATTTCATAAGAACAATTATACAAAAAAAGATCATCACGATTCAAAGACAAGAATTCTGATTGGTCAGCCATATCGGCTTGCCCACTGTAAATCAAGCATATACCAATAGAAAAAAGTCTGGGCGATAAAGTACCACAGAGCAGCCAGACTTTCTGTTAGGGTATGTTGGATAACAACATTCTATAATGAGAACACACCAAACTATGAGAAAATCAGGCATGTTCTGCAACAGTAAAGAAATAGAAACATACCTAATTTTCCTCATATTTTTCCAATGTTCCTCATAAAATTTTCTAGTTATATTAAATAGTAAAATGCAACAGGCACTCTAGTCTCTCTGCTGCTTCTCGTGCATTGATGTGCTATGCAAGTATGGGAACGTAAGCCCTGTACACAAATGAAGTACGTCAACAAAGAGAAGACAATACAGAAGGAGACTAAATTGCTGTTATGCAAATACATTATTTAAGAAAAGTAAGCAATTTCTTTCTTAAATAATGTTATTGTATGATAGCAGTAATCCACACCTGAGTGTAGGTATATCAGTATTTACCCATAGTTGGCTTTGTTTAATCACTTGGAATTTGCCCACATGATCAAACCACACCGATCAATGTTAAATCCTGATATATCCATACAGAGTCATGGATTATTGCTTATTATACAATGACCCCCCCCCCCATTAATATTCCAAAACGTGCACGCTGATTGGTCAGTGTGCACGTTGTAAATCAGAGTTATAGTAATGGAAAAAGGTCCGGTCGCCCAGACGTTTTCCATTACTAGAACTCTTTTTTTACAGCAACGGAGAATGCAAGATCTCCGTTGCTTTTTACACACTGATCTTCCTACCTCCATTGCTTTTTTTAAAGCTGTCTCGCTATGTTAAATTCCTTTAACATAGCGAGACACTTTGTAAAAAGCAAAGTAGATCTTACTTTCTCCGTTGCTTTTTTCAAAACTGTCTCGCAATGTTAAATGGGTTTAACATAGCGAGACAGCTTTAAAAAAAGCAACGGAGATTCTCCATTGCTTTTTCTAAAGCTGCCTCGCTATGTTAAACTCCTTTAACATAGCAAGACAGTTTATAAAAAGCAACGGAGATCTTGCTTTCTCCATTGCTTCCACCCACTGCTCTGATGTACTGCATAAGCATACGCATGTGCAGTACATCAGAACTGCCGCAGAATACCAGACAGCTGTGGAAGGGCAGCAAGGAGGCATTATACAATGCCATTATTTAAGAACAGTAATTATTTTTTTTCTTAAATAATGTCATTGTATAATAGCAATAACCCACTTCCGGGTGTGGGTAATGCTGGATTTACTCACGGTTGTCTTTGTTTGGCGACTCGGGCTTTGCCCTCATGACCAAACCACACCGACCGTGGGTAAATCCAGCATTACCCACACCCAGACATGGGTTATTGCTATAATACTGCACTCCTGTGCATTAAAACATTCCAATTCATAGTTGGAGGAGATGAATTCATTCTACTGCTGGACAAATGCATACCCATTCATATCTTATTGCTTATATCTGCATCAACAGATATGCTAACATTACTATGTTTTATTTAATTTTTATTTTATTTTAATTTGTTAACTAGTGTCGAACATTGATTACAACTTACCAAATAATAACAATCCATGAGGAGTAATAAAGATATTGACTTTGCTACCATATAGCACTCTGGCTGATACACGCATATTTTTACATTATGTACAGTAACAGATCTACATGATATACAACAAAAACTGGTGCAGCTACAGAGATGGAAAAGGGGGAGGTAAAGTGGAAACAGACAGTAGTGTAGAGTATAGATAAAGAACAGGTGCTGGGAGAGATAGAGAGTAGATGGGAGGTCAGAGGGATTGCGTTAGTAAATTGAGAAGGGAAAAGAAAGACATGAAATGTAGAAAGGGAAAATAGAAGAGGGAAGTGTGAATGAGTTTATTACTGCCTATGCTTGATGCAAGGGAGTTGAAAGGTAAGCTAGAATGAGGATTCAGAGTTAAGTGAATTATGTTATTCTTTTACAGTCATAATGATCAAGTGGTCTCTTTGAACAGGATTTGGATTTTGTTTTTATTTATTAGTAGGGATCTGAATCTGGAGAATAGTTCAGCTTATTGTATATATGAAGAAGACATTACCATATTGGGAGGGTAGGTCATGCCTGGAGAACATATTGTGAGCATATTGGAACTTAATTCTGAGGGTTTGTGGACCTTAAACTGAAGGTTTATGGGATCTTATATTGTAGGACAAGATGTGCTGGGTGATTCAAATGGCTAATGGTAGGTATGAGTGTAAACTGAGTAGTCTGTACATGAGGGAGTCCATGAGGTAGTTTATTATGTTATAGGACTGTGCAGTGTGATGAAATGACAGATGTGGTTTGCAGTGGTTTTGAGGGCTGTGTGTTTTTTACTTGGCGGCAGCTGAAATTATAGGCAGCTCGTATTCTATTTAAACAAGGATGGCATGTTTGCCTGCTGACAACCTACCATCTGGAAATAGGAAGAAGGATATTTTTAGCCCAAAATAGAAATTTATTTTTGTTTTATAGCACTCTGTGTGGTATTGGAAGTTTAGCCAGACACCCAAATATTTAAAGTCTTAGAGTTCTTGATTATTTGTTAATATTTTCCAGTCTTTGGAGACTAGAGTAAGTTTTGGATTTGTCCCCAAAAATTGCCATGCATATGTTTTTAGTGTTAATTTATGTATGTCTATCCCAGATTAAAATGTCTGATCATTATCAGAGAAGCAGGGAAATTGAACTCTGGGCCACTGGTAGAAAAGGCCCAAGCACATCCACAGCAACAACGTGTGCTATATAACCTACTGTCCATGTTCACTCTGTACAGAGGTAGCCCGCACCCCACCACAAATAGGTAGTGTATTTAAAATTTAGAATTGTTTTGGAATGGTTCAGATTACCATAAGTATAAATATATACTTGAACACCTCGACCTTATTATAGGAGGTCTGTTTGTTTGTTTGTTTTGTTTGTTTGTTTGTTTGTTTGTTTGTCTGTTCATTTGTTGTTTCTTAACTGGATAGTGGAGTGACGTAAAGTGGACCTATTTAGCCATAGCCAGAGTGTTACAACAGAAGCAAAATAAGATGGTGTACATTTCAAAGCAGGTACACTAAACAAATTCTGGAGAGGTGCAAAGATTTATAACAAAATATCAAAGCAATAAAAATATGTAAAGTCGTATGTACTAATGAGTAACACCATAAATTATAGAAGTTTCCTTGTTTTTTTTAAATTTGCAGAAAAAAACGGGGAAAAATATGTGCAAGTGTATGCGTGCGTGCATGCACGTGTCTCTGATGAAATGGAATGGTCTTCTTCCAACAGGTTGTCCATCTTAAAAGTGCTATAAGTGTGTACATGGAAAGATAATACATGTGAGGCACTACTAATGACCAAAGGAGAAACAATGTGTCAGATATGTAAGAACAAAGGACCAAAGAAATTCCATCCTGTGTCTTGCAAATAAGACAGCAAAACATGCACCTCAGTATAATAAAACATGTTTGGAGCACATATACTTTGATAATTGCACACAGAACAATTTCTGCTTAATGATAGTAGCAAACAGTGTCAGTTACAAATAATGTCTATAAATCTAGGAAACCTCTAGATGTTATTTATGGTGTTTTCTACTTTCAGAACATGATTATTTTAAGTTTCATTTTATTTTGCACATACTGAGACCCTGAGTGTTGGCTATGACATATTCTCTTCTCAAAACTGATTTGATTGACCTTCTTTTACCTTTAAAATTTTTCAGATCATGAGATTAATTTACCTACATTTGAACTTGATAGGCTGAAAAAAGCCATATACAAAGGGTAACTAGATTACAGTAGCTTAGGTATGGAATGCTAATGTACGTTTAATTCCATGTGCTGTTTGTATTCTGGGAGTAATCCACATAGTTAGTTTTAGTTACCTCACCATGACCAGTCCCATTAGTAGAAACAGAAGAATGTTTCATTTCTCTCCCAAAATGATATTAAAAAAATCAGTATGGGGAAACATGTTTAAAATGGAGAATGTCTCTGCCTATTTTATTACAGCAATGAATGCAGTCCTGATACAGCTACTATAGGTTCCTAATTTTAAGAGGCAGATTTCTGTAGATGATAAAAGTTCACCTGTTACAGAAGAAAATGGATAGCTTTTAGCTACATTCTCATGGATGCCAAAGATCCTTCTGAAAACATGTAATAAGCTGAAGTAAAACATGTGCAATGCTAAACAAACAAAACTCTTCAGTAAATTTGTGTAAAAGCTATTTATTTATTTATTTACATTTGCTGACCAGGAAAGTCCAACTGGACACAGATCCATTTTCAGAAAAGCTCCAATAGCAATACATACAAGAAGATTTCATAAAAGAAAAAATAGCATACAGAAAGAAATATTACATCCATATAAACATCAGTATGGTATAGATTAACAAATTCTTAAAGGAGACATTTAGTAAAGTACATAGGTTAACATTATTCAGGATTACAACAATAAGAACTATATAGATTTTTTTTTTAGTTGTATTAATGTATATCTGAGTGTTTGCCTGTAATTATGAATACTTTAAGTAATCTTATTAAAGTAATAACAGCTGGTTATTAAACTTTACAGGGAAAGGAATCAGGGGACCCTTGGTATAATCATTCCAGAAGGTAATGGTAGGAATTAACCTAGGGAGTAGCATGAGCAAAGCCAACTGTTTGAAAAGTGGGTTTTCAGGAGTTTTTTAAATTGATTGGTGGAGGTAGTAGAGGTTATTTGGCTTAGTAGTGAGTTACAGATTCTGGCAATAGTGCAGGCAAAGAGAGATTTGCCAGCATCATTTTTGTATTTGATGACATTTATGAGGTTCTGGCAACTAGATCTTAAGGCTCTAGTGGGAATGTGGGGGTTAATTAGATACTGGAGTGCAGGGTTTTTTCAGGAAGGTAGTAGAGTTTGTGTGCTATTGAGAGTTGATTGAGTAGGAGTAGTTGAGGCAACTCGAGCCAATTGAGCTGCTTAAGGGTTAGACAGTGGCGGGATTTGTATGAGGCTTCAATAGCGAACTTGGCAATCTTGTTATAATAAGATTCCATTTTGTTCAGATCAGTTTGGTGGAGATTAGTAAGGATGGGGGAGGCATAGAGAAGGATGGATAAGAAATTAGTCCTTGCAATAGTAGCTTTAGTATGCTTTGTGATAAACTGTTCCTATAGAGGAGTCCTAGCTTTTTGTTAACTTTCTTGATGGTTTGTGCCATATGGATGTCAAATTTCAGGTTATTGTCTATTTCTACACATTGCAGTTTAGTGCGTGCAGTTGGAGTTGTTTGAATGTTAACTTTGGCGTGAATGGTGAAACTATTGTTTAGAGGGGGAGCTTGACCAGGGCTGAAAAGAATTAGTTGAGTTTTTTGTGGTTAAGAAAAAGTTTGATGTTAGTGAACCATGTTTCGGGTAGAGTAAAATTATATTGGGTTAGGGTTTGCAGTTCGTTTAAGGTGGGGGCGGCACATATAAGGGTGGTGTCATCTGCATATTGTACTACTAATGCTGTGAGTGAGGAAGAAGAGATTTGGCTGGTAAATAGTGATAACAATAGTGGACCTAGGATATATCCTTGAGGGACACCTATGGATACTGGTAGCAAGGGGAACAGCTGGTCATGCCATTGGACTGTCCTGATGGCCAGATAAGTAGCTATTGAACCATGATATAGTGGAGGAGCTGAAGTTTAGGGTAGCTAGTGTTTGGAGAAGAATACTGTGGTTTACTATGCCAAAGGCTTTTGATAAGTCTAAGAAAATGGAAGATACAAATAGTCCCTTGTTTTTGTGGTGGTTAACTATATAGGTAAATGATAGTAGTGCTGTGGTGGTGTTGTGGGAGGGTCTAAAGCCATGCTGAGTTTTGGGGAGTAAGTTGTTTTTAGGAGGTACTGCAGTAAGTGGGAATGAACAACTCTTTCTAATATTTTGGATAAAGGTGAAAGGATTGTGATTGGGTGGTAGTTGGTGAGCTCTAAGGAGTTGCCGCCTTTGTGCAGTGGAATAATATGTGATGTTTTCCAGAAGGTGGGGACTTTGTATTCTGCAAGTGACCTGTTTATGAGAATGGACACGGGATAGGCTATAGCCTCTGCCGATAGCTGAAGGAAATCTGCTGGTAGGTTGTCAGGTGCTAACGTGGTTGGTCTAAGTTTCTTAAGGAGTTTAGAAATTACTTTAGTGGATACAGAGTGTAGGGAAAAGCTGGCGGTATTGTTTTGTGTAGTAGAGTGGGTTGGGGTAGCTGCTGGTATAGGGCTACTAGGGCTATTTAGGGCATTGGCAAGGGTTTGAACTGTTTCGGAAAAGACTCTGTTAAATTGTGTGGGAATGTTTTCATGGTTGTTTGGTAGTACTGGGGTTGGAGTAGTGGCTTTTCCTGGGTGGTGTATACCATTTATTATGGCCCAAAATGTTTTAGGGTTATGAGTGTATTTTTCTTGCATGTTTTTGTAGTAGTTACTTTTGTCAAGTTTGATTTGTTTTTTGGCTTTGTTGCAGAGTTCTAGGTAGATTTGCATCAGATTAGTGGTTTTGATTTTTTTTATATTGACTCCAGGCCTTGTCCCTCTCTTTCATTGTAGTTTTAGTATCTTTAGTTAGCCATGGAGCATAGTTAGCTTTTATTCTTATAGTTCGGGAGGGAGCATGATAGTTTAGGATTTTTAGGAAAGTAGAGTTAAAGTACTAAGTAAAGTAGTAAGCTTCATCTAGAGATAGTTGTTTTAGGGGAGTCCAATTACAGCTTTGCAGTGCATTGATGAAATCAGTAGTTATAAAGGTCTTTTTATTACGTACTACTCTGAGGTTGGGTTGGCTTATGTACTGGGGTCTGTTCCTAATTAGGTAGGTTGGTTGATGGTCACTTAGACTATCAGGAAAACAGCCAGAATGCCATGCTAGAGTGGGGGTCAGATAACAGAATCCAGTTGAAGATGGATTCTCATTTTGATGTTTTGTCTGTTCTAGTTGGGGTAGCTATAATTTGGGTAAATCTATGGAGGTTAATGTGGGTAGATGGAGTTTGGTTAGAGCAGTTAAGCCAGTCAATATTAAAGTCACCTAATAGTATGGTTTCTTGTAGGAGGGAGTTTGAGATCTAGTTTAGCAGGCTTTCCATTATAGTGATGTTATTGCCTGGTGGGATATAGCCACCTGCAATGATTATATGTTTGTTGGAGTTTAGTTTTAGTTTGGCAAGGATTAGTTCAACCTCCTTGACTTCTTGGGTGTTATACTCAAATTGTTCTATGGTGAGATGATTTTGGAATAATATTGCTACACCACCTCCCTTTTTCTCTAATCTATCTTTGTGTATAATATTATAGCCTGGGGCTGTAATCTCAGTATTGTGGTGTTCTGGTTTAAGCCATGTTTCAGTTAACACAGCTATATCTGGTTTATATACAGCTAGTAGGGCATGAAGGTCCTGAATTTTGTTAAGTATACTTCTTGCATTTTTGTTTAAGAAAAGGAGAGAAGAGGTAGGTCTGTGGTATAGGGGATTTAGCTGATTTGAGTTAGTGTTGGATGTTGCAATGGGTCCTGGATTGGGGTGAATGTCACCACAGCAAATTAGTTTTTGGAGTAGGTGAAGATACACTTTAGTTAGTTTGTGAAATAATTTAGTTTGTCTTAGAGAGGAGTGAGGGTAAGTTTTGACTGTCAGTTTATAGTGAGAGTAAGAGACTGATTGAGAGGAGGTGAGGTCGTATGGTGAGACAGGGAAGATTTTAGTTTCAGGGGATTGACTATAGTTTCAGTTTGCCATTGGGGTGGGGTAGTGATATGTTAATGAGTGTGGTAAGAGGAGAGGAAGGAAAGCAGTTGAAAAGTAAAGATTGTAAATGGGTAGAGTAGTGATTTTAGTAATAGGAACTGTTGTGTATAGTTCATCTTGTCTAGTTTTAATAAATAGTGAGGTGTGTCTAAGGGTAGTATCTATAACTGCGTGGGTTTGGTATTGTAATAAAGGTGTGAATGTAAGGGTGTGATGGAGTGTGTGGTTATGGGAATGTTAAGTGTGGTGAGATAGTCTAATTTGGTGGGTTGGAACTGATGGTGGGTGTGGTCTGTGACTATAAATTAAATTTTTATGGGGTGGGTGCGAATGGGAGTAGGGTAGGGGAGCAAAGTGAGTATAGCGAATGGAGCAGGCAGAACCAGTAGTCAGAGAAACTGGAGTGCTTGGGAGACTATCAGTGGTAGGTGAAAAATAGCCTGTATAGGTGGAAGTTAGGGACTCAGCAGTTATATGAAAAGAAATTAATAGAGTTGCTAGGCATACTCTTTATACAAAAAATGGCCATTCGCAGAGTTTTATTGTGTATTTCAGGGAGCTGGAGTATGGGCAGGAGGGGTAGGAAGAGATGAAGGTAGACTCTAGAGAAGAAGGGCATTAGAATTAAGAAGTTAACAAATATGGATGGGAGACACTTGCCACTTATCTGTGATGCAGCACTTGACCACACTAAAGTCAATATGCACTAGTTAAAAAGGTGTTGTCTCTATGTAAGGTACATTAAATATAGAAATTTAACATAAATGCACTAGTTTCAGTCTTAGATCTTTTGATCTTTCCTTGCTGGGTCCACTGTTTTGTTGAGCGATTCCTCTTAACTGCTTTTATTTTTTGATGGGGAGGATGTCTTTTTGTTTTTATAAGAATGGTTACGAGTGGTCTGGAAGAGGTGAAAAAATTAGTTAAGACTCAGGGTGTAAGCATACAGGCTAGGACAGACATAATTTATTTCTAGTAGTAGTGCATATAAATGCAGTACAAGCACAGCATGTAGAACATTCAGGTGTCTTAATTATACAATTTAACCAAACTAAACAGCATAAAGGAGTTCAGAAAACAGACAGGTACCATAATTAAACAATAAACAACTAATCAGGAACTCAAATGGAGCTAGCGTATTTAGGAGTACACTTCAGTATCACAGTACACTATAAGATGGTTGGATAGAACTCCAGCTCAATTACCCTTGCAGGCCAAGCAGGATCTTATTTTCAGTTAGTTAAACTGATATCACATTCCTAATATCACCTTACACACTGCTAACAGCAATCAGAATAGAAATTAGACAATGCTAGCATGTTTCACTTATACTGGCCTATAGATAGCCAGTAGTCCTTTGCCTCTGATTATTAAGCTTTTGGGTGCCCAGCAATTGTGAATTAAACATTTACAGCTCGCAACGCTAAAAATTAGTGTTGCTATTTTCTCACGTATATATTCAATAGCATATGAAGCAATGTAGCTTCCAAATAAACAAGGCTTACAAAATTAGATATCGTACAGCATGCAATGCTGTGTAACAGTATAGAAGAGTTGCTATTCACTTGCCAATACCTTTTATATAACATTAAGCAATGCAGGTTTCAAAAAAGCTGCCACACTGTTAGATATCTCCGTTGCGATGTAAAGTTTAACTCGTGGTTACTGCTTACATGTGGGATAACCCAGGAAGTGGAGTAAAAGTTAAAACATTCTTACATGTGGAAAAATGCATGAAGTGGAGTAAAAGTTAAAACATTACAGCATTGTATGATACCATGATATTAGTACAGATTTCAGAAAAAGCATATACAAGAATACAGAAATAATACAATTCCTCACCTACTAACACACTAGCAAGAACGGCAGCATCTATGGGAAAGTGAGTTGTGTTTGAAAATGGCGCTTCACCAGCGGGGTTCCCTAAGTAGACTTCCTTGGAAGGAGGGAGGAGACAGGAGAGACAGACAGGAGTTACAGGAGTGGTGCGTATGGGTGTGGGAGGGAACAGAATTGAGAGCCAGTAGCCTGAGGCACTGGAGTGCTTGGGAGACTATCAGTGGTAGGTGAAAAAGAGCTGACTGCTGCAAATATGTAGCCTGTATAGGTGGAAGTTAGGGACTCAGCAGTTATATAAAAATAAATTAATAGAGTTGCTAGGTATACTATTTATACAAAAAATGGCCAGTAGCAGAGTTTTATTGTATATTTCAGGGTGCTGGAGTATGGGCAAGAAGGGTAGGAAGAGGTGAAGGTACACTCTAGAGAAGAAGGGCAGTAGAATTAAGACGTTAGCAAATATTGGGGGGAGACGCTTGCCGCTTATCTGTGATGCAGTGCTTGACCACACTAAAGTCAATCCGCAGTAGTTAAAAAGGTATTGTCTCTATGTAAGGCACATTAAATATAGAAATTTAACATACATGCACTAGTTTCAGTCTTAGATCTTTTGATCTTTCCTTGCTGGGTCCACTGTTTTGCTGGGCAATTCCTCTTAACTGCTTTTAGTTTTTGTTGGGGGGGATGTCTTTTTGTTTTTATAAGAATGGTTATGAGTGGTATGCCCTAGTTTCAGTCTTAGATATTTCGATCTTTCCTTGCTGGGTCCACTGTTTTGCTGGGCGATTCCTCTTAACTGCTTTTATTTTTTGATGGGGGGGTGTCTTTTTGTTTTTATAAGAATGGTTATGAGTAGTCTACTAACACACTAGCACGAACGGCAGCATCTATGGGAAAGTGAGTTACCTTATTTATATCAGTTATCCATATTATTATAATCAGTCATACTTAAATTATCTGAAATAAGTTTTCTTCAACAAACATAAAGCACTACAGCCTAGAAAGAGTTGTATGATTGAAATTTATTTGTACAATGGTGTTCTTCAGTATCCCAATGCATCATTTAATGTATTCATAATATTTGTTTAAACTGCTTGATTAAATTGTGGAACAGATGTGCACTTGGAAAGCTGAGGGTGTGCAATTATGTATGTGAGCAAATTACCACAATGTATTTCTTAAAATAAACAGTGCCATCTGTGTTTAGAAATACATTGTAATGCGTTTCCACCCCCTTTTTTTCTGAAAAGTTCATGTTTGGATTTGCATTTGACTCACATACTCAGAATCCTGAAATGAATAATATTTTGAACTCTAGTGCGTAATGTCCAGGACTCTGTTAGAGTGAGACAACCTTTGGATCAGAAAAAGATAAGACTCTGCTGTATATCAAAAGTGAATTTGGCCACACCCTGAAATAAAAATCCATCTAGTACTATATAGCAAAAAATATGTGGGGGTGGGTTTGGCATAATGGTTAAGGTCTTCACCTCAGAGAGCAGTTAGCTGGTATTCACCGATGAACCTATGAAAGTAATTTTAATGTCTAGGGAGTAATTAGCTATGAAGATTTCCATATATAAAATGTACTCTCCAACACACAATTACATAAATTTGGAGGATACTATCAAATTTGCAAATAGCCCCACTAAAATGTATCAACATGTTTACTTATTACAGACAAGTGATGCCTCCAGGTGTTTCTGCAGTTACATCCCACTGCTGCCTCTTGGCATCAAATATTGTTTGCTCATATTTTCATTAATAATTCCAAAACCATGCTACATGCAAAGTATTTGAGATATGTCTAGTGCAAGTAAAGAGATATTAATTGTTGTTCATATAATACTTACATATAGTCATAAATTTAATAGTGTTCTAAATATCTTGACAACCAAGTAGCATAAACAGAACTGCTTAGCCTCATACAAAATGCTGCTGGCTGTATGTGTGTAGCTTGAGTGGTTGCTGAGATATTGTAGGTTGTCTACAAAATATTAGGAACTTAATAGTTACTGTGTTTACTGTGACTTATAAAATCTAGTTTAAGACCTAGAACTTAAGGAATACCATCAGTATAAAAACAGTTTGTACTGAGGAGTTTGCCATTTATATTTCTTCAGTAACCCCTGTGGTTCCAGAGATATGATCATTTGTTTGAAATGTGAGGACATAATTTGATTCTATCAAAAGACTTCCAGAGCTCCATGGGAGGGAATGAGTTCAATATACATCATTTCAGACAGGAGGCTCACTTGGAAGGCTGGCTTGGCCGCACTATTTCAAAAGCAGCGCTAGTTCAACATGAATTGTTCATAATCACATGCACCGTGAATCATGATGCCAAGTACATTCGCAATCACATGCACCATGGATCATGATAGCAAGTACATTCATAATCACATGCACCGTAAATCATGATGGCAAGTACATTCATAATCACATGCACCGTGGATCATGATGGCATCAGGTACATAGATGCACATCGCCATTTTACCAATGATCATAACTTTGACAGTTGTGCATATCTTAGGATTGGGCAGTGATGGCTCATAAGGAACAAGCAAATAACTTGCTCCAGTAAGCCTGAGGAGGTGGCCTTAAGGAAACATTGCATCTCTCTTAGTCAAGGTACAAAATATCATAAGTGAAATATCTAAACTTAAAGCCATTTCAGGTTAACAAACTGTCAAACTAAAGTATGTGCACTATGACTAAATCATTTTTCTCTTCCAGCACCCCATGATGCGGGGCTGTACTCTTTGCTCCTGTATCCATGTGTACTACTTACCAGATGTCGCATAAACTCAGAGAACAGGGAAAACTGTTAAAAATGGATAGAGACATTATTTTTTCTCTTAATCATGAAACTTTACGATAAACTGCAAAACCTACAACAAAGCAGGTTCCAACCTATTAAGACAGTGGCAACATGCAAAAGAAATCTTAATTATGTGATGTTTGTGATGCAGTAAATGACTGTATGCTCAGCAGTATTGCTCCCTAACTGGGGCTTTAATGCTGCCGAGTGGGAATGATAATGAGAAGTGAAGGCAAGATAATCAATCTATGAACTATGAGATTTTGGCACCCGCTGCAGCATTTATACATATGCTGTCTGAAATGTATTGCTCCTGCATGGTACCATTATGTGCAGGTAATGCTAGCCAGGACTAGTATTTGTGTTCAGTGAGCTGCCATTTTCCCTTAGTTGTCTATATTCTAGGAGGAAAACAGCTAATCTAAAATGTCATAAAAGATGAAGTGTTAGTGATTTCCCCCTTTTTTCTGCCTCTCTATAGACCCCTTGTTTGGCACTTTAATTTATTTTATTCAACCTTCAGAGTCTGTTTTTTTCACAAAATGCCATGCTATCACTGACTACTGCCTCATGAAAATTTCAAATTGTTCAAAGCATCCAGCTTATCCCTTGGCAATGAACTTACATATTTTGTAAAGAATGAAACCTTACAAATTAAACACATATAATGCAGGAAAAAAATGATCATGTACCAGAGCTACTCCAGAACCCTGTAACAACAGTGAAAATGATCATGTACCAGAGCTACTCCAGAACCCTGCAACATTAGTGAAAATGATCATGTACCAGAGCTACTCCAGAACCCTGCAACATTAGTGAGTCAGTCACCAGACTCTTGACCAAAAAGTCCCATATCTGTTTTCTGTTTTCAGCTCAGAAACAAAATATACAGTGGCATAAATGACAGTTTCTCATTTTCTAAAAGCCATGGAGATGTTGTGGTCTGACAGGATGTCCTCCATCAAATATCAGTCACTACTAGACACATTCCACATTTCCCCCAGAGAAGGAAGGTAGTCATTCAGGTGTTCAGTCTTTCCCTCCCTGGCAAATCTTCTGTTCCAGAAAATCTGTAATTTGTGTTATTGGGGAAATCCACCCACTGTATTAATGGATTGGCCCTAGTTCTGTCTTTCAATATCCTCTAGTAAAATGTCACTGTCCCACTAAATAATTTTGATATATGTAAGGCTGTCTGCTCATTTCAGTAACTTACCCTACCATTTCTCAAATGTGCACACACACACACACACACACACACACACACACACACACACACACACACACGCATGCACACACACACACACACACACACACACACACACACACACACACACACACACACACACAGTAACAAAAAGTGCACTTTGTCATTCACACACACTAGCACCAGTTTGGTTTCCCATATGTTTTAAGGATTCAGTTTCACAGAAGACAAATAAAAGGCTTCCAACACAACAGCAAAATAGACAGTGCTGACTTGCTGTTTCTGTGTTAAATAAATGTTGATGCAAGCCAACCTGTTTCACTAGTCTGCAGGCAAGCAGCTGTCAGCAGGGAGTTAGAATGTGTGCCCATGGATTGGTTTTTATCCTTGCTTGTTTGATATCCTTATATCCTTTGCTTAACCAACTTAGATTCTATTACCTATTCATCAATGAATAGAAAATGTCCTTATTTAACATTCCCATTCAAAATGTTTCATGTCTATTTCTTGATCAAGAAAATGCATGTACGTATTATGTAGTACTTTTAATATGCACTAATGCAAAATCTGGTTAGGACTGTTACAGCCGTTTTGAAGATATATAAATACAGTGGTACTGACAGGATTCCAAAGCAAGAGTTCTCATATCATATGTTTTTAAAAATCCATTTTCCATTTGCAAATGTGTAAAATATCAGTGAAAATATAATACACAAGTTTTAACAAAACTCATGTATTTCTTGTCTTAGCCAGTGTGCGACAACCTCATAGTCGGTTCTATAATTTAAAAGGGGTGCTTGTTTACCATGTATTGTACTGTGAGTATGACGTGTAGGAGTAGTGATACAACCAATTAGTGTCAGATTCTTGCCCCTCTTCTTACTTTGATTGACTAATACCTATAACACTCTTGCAAAGAAAAAATGTTACATGGCATAACCCACGGAAAATTCACAAGACAAACACATAAATTTGCAATACCTAATATTGTAAAAAGTCAAAAATACCTGTGCATTAACTGAATTATTAAAAGGCATGCAACATTTATAAAACAGTTAAAGAAAATTCACATATTGGACATGATTACACTATAGGCAAACATCCATTGTCAAATACCTTTCTCACTGGGAAACGTACAAATAACAATGCTTTATGGCTAAGGTTCAAGATCAGTAAGTCAAAATACAGTTGCTAATTTCCCTGTTTTTACAGAGTCTGCAAAAAACACCAGCTACTCAGAAACTTCCACTGACTACAATTTGCCCCAAAAACTCAGCACTTAAATATGAAAGAAAGAAAAGATGTGGTTTATATAAATAAAGTCTGTGCAAGAAACTGTCTGAAATAACTTAAGTGGATCATGCTGAAAACTGATCATACATACTAGAAAAGTAGTATCCTTGTTAAACATTTTTTCACACAGAAATAACACCCTAATAGAACAGGGCACATAAGGAATACAACCCCCATTCACTGGGGAGTAGTGTATGCCCACCAAATAAAACAGCATTAACAGTATGTAATCCTGTGACTTCATCTCTGTGTATTCAGAAGCAGATTGTTGCTTGTCACAAATGTATTCAGAAGCAGATTGCTGCTTGTCACAAACTCATAGATGCATACTCCTTCCCTTAAGACTTGTCTTCTAAAAGAAGAATTATGGGAATCTAGTGCTATTATTTTTATTTAATATTTATCAAAATACTTAACCTATGTACACGCATATTACTGTTGAGCTTTCATCATTAAAAGAATAAGTAAAATAGAGCTGCCAGAGTTGGTATATATTGTATAGAATATAGTCATTGCCACTTTAAGACTCTTATAAAGCAGAGCCATTTTAATAGGGTATGTATCCCACAATGCACTGTGCCTTGAGCCTAGAGTGGAAAGTGCTCATGTTGACCTAAGTGCTAATATTGTTTCTACTAAGCTACCACTTTATAGAACAAAAATGTTATCTGCTTGGCTAAAATGCTTGTGAATCCTGACATTTTTGATGCTTCCATTCGGTATTACTGGTAGCCAAAGGTCTGCATCATGACATGGTATCAGAACTGGGATCGTCTTTATGAATTAAAGAAAAAAATGGCATACCAATTGAAAAAAACATGCCATTGAACCGATTTGTACCAGACAAGCTCAAAGTAAAACGTTTTTACTTTAAAAAAAGTTGTTTTACTTCACAAAGTGATTGTTTAAATGATATTAAGACATTTAGTATGTAAAAATGAATTGTAATAAAAATAGCAAAGTTTAACCCACTCAAGTCATTTGGCTTCTCAAAATCATTTGGCTGGACTGCCTGGAGGCAAAGGTTTGTACAACTTACGAGTACTGACCAAGTTAGGTAAAAAAATTGGAAGAAATTTGAGTAGATACCTAATTATATTCAAAGGGCAAGGTGGTGGAGGTAATATACAGTTCCTTTTCAGTCTCAGAGGAACAGCTGCATATGACTTAGTAATTAGTAAGGTCAATGAACATTTTGTTCCAAAAGGAAATGTAATAAATGAAATGGAATGCTTCCACAGATGTGTACAAGCTGAAGGTGAATGTGTTGAAACTTTTGTCAGGCACTTGTATAATCTGGCTGAAAAATTTGGGTTTAATGGTAAAATATATATATATATATATATATATATATATATATATATATATATATATATATATATAAATCAAAGACAGAATTGTTATTGAACTGACTGATGTTGCAGTGTTCTAAAAGTTACAACTTGAAATAAAACTGGCTTAAGAAAAAGCCATAGAAATTGCCAGATAGGCACATTTATTATGGCAGCAAAATAATGATTTAAACAGCTTCCCTTCACATGCTCGAGGTGAAATTGCTTAAGCATCAGTAGCCCATAGAAAGACCAACATTAGAAGATATAGCATCCAAACTAGTTAATGTTGAAGCGTGTTCTACGTTAGATGCTTCTGTTTTGTTCTGCCAAATACCCCTGGATAAAAATAGCCAAAAGCTGACAACCTTTTTTCTTGAGGAAATGCTCAAGAACAAACTTTCAGGAAAGTAAAAGAAATGTTAGCAACAGCTCCAGTGTTAGCATACTATGATGCCATTAAACTCACAGTTGTGAACAACAGCTCCAGCGCTAGCATACTATGATGCCACTAAATTCACAGTTGTGAACAACAGCTCCAGTGCTAGCATACTGTGATGACACTAAACCTGCAGTTGTGAACAACAGCTCCAGTGCTAGCATACTACGATACCACTAAACCCAGAGTTGTGAACAACAGCTCCAGTGCTAGCATACTGTGATGACACTAAGCTCGCGGTTGTGAACAAAAATGTCAGTGCTAGCATATTATGATGCCACTAAACCCACAATTGTGATTTCATATGCAAGTAACTATAGCCAAGGTGCATCATTAGTCCAACTGGATGAACAAGTGTTAGGTCATGTTGCCTATTGCTCCAGACTGATAACTGATGCGGAACAGAGATATTTGCAGATCGAAAAAAGGCCTTGCAAGTGTGGGGACATGCGAAAGACTTGCCAGATACCTATTAGGGCTTAAGAGTTTCCAGTTTCAGGCAGATCACAAGCCATTGGTGCCACTGATTAATTCTTATCACCTAGACAATGTGCCACCCAGGTGCCAAAGACTGTTAATGAAACTGAAAAGATTCACTGCCAAAGCAATAAATGTATATAAAAAGTGGTCAGGTGTCGTAGATGTGCTATTCAGAAATCCTATATAGGATCAGCCATTATCTAATATCAAAGACGGTGTTACCAGCTATGTGAAAAGCATAATGACAACCACACCTGTAGCTACTATGACACAAGAAAAACTAAATCAAGCTTCCCAGAATAACTAGGACTTACAAACTAATATCAAGTGCATTCAAGATGGACAGCAAATTGCTGGAAACCAAACATCTTATGCATAAATGCTACACAGTCAGAGCACAGTATCAGAGCATAATTATTACTATATCAAGGCAACATTGTAGTATCCTCATCGCAGCAAACTGAAGTATTACATCAAATGCATCAAACTGAAGTATTACATCAAATGCATCAAACAAGTATTACATCAAATGCATCAAACTGAAGTATTACATCAAATGCATCAAACTGAAGTATTACATCAAATGCATCAGACTGAAGTATTGCATCAAATGCATCAGACTGAAGTATTACATCAAATGCATCAGACTGAAGTATTACATCAAATGCATCAAACTGAAGTATTACATCAAATGCATCAGACTGAAGTATTACATCAAATGCATCAGACTGAAGTATTACATCAAATGCATCAGACTGAAGAATTACATGAAATGCATCAAACTGAAGTATTACATGAAATGCATCAAACTGAAGTATTACATCAAATGCATCAGACTGAAGTATTGCATCAAATGCATCAGACTGAAGTATTACATCAAATGCATCAAACTGAAGTATTACATCAAATGCATCAGACTGAAGTATTACATCAAATGCATCAAACTGAAGTATTACATCAAATGCATCAAACTGAAGTATTACATCAAATGCATCAGACTGAAGTATTACATCAAATGCATCAAACTGAAGTATTACATCAAATGCATCAGACTGAAGTATTACATCAAATGCATCAAACCGAAGTATTACATCAAATGCATCAAAGTCTTAGAAAATTTAGACTGAGAAAATGTCAGTATGGTGCCTGAACATTAATCAGGACTTTTCATATTGTGTATCAAATAGTGCTGTGTTTTCCATAAAACCTTGCAGAAAAAAATTGTCATTAATAGTACTACCTTTGCTACAAGGTCCTTGGAAAAAGGTATAACTTGTGTAAATGTAAAGGTAAAAACTAACTCATAGTTGTACATTATTACACTTGTGACACAGAACACATGAATCAGCCACAGCAAACCAATAAATAGCAGGCAAGTTCAAAACTATAGTTTGAAGAACTGGAATGCCTAACAAACTGGTTACTGACAGTGGTACATAGTCTCTCCAGTATTATGACAGATGAAGGAGATAAGGGAGTTACAGTGTGCATAGCCTACATGGAGTTCACCTAGGCTTATAATCTGGCCTCACATAGGTAGAATTTAAAAATAATGCAGGTTTGGTGGGGTGCAGCATAGTTACTGGAAAAGATAAAGTGGGTCGTAATGAGGCGATCACTGATCACAAAGTGGCTAGTGATATACAACAAGGGCTGGTCCTGGGTTAAGCAGTCTTCGGTCTATTTGTTTAAGCTAAGATCTCATCATTTGCTTATGCTAAGATCTCATCATCAGTACATTAACACTTAGAATGCTTCTCACTATATGCCCCGCATTCCTTATTATCCGTTTTATTTAATATTTTCTTCCATAAAACTAGAAAAAAGCAGCAGCAATATCCTGGCAGAAGGTTTCACATTTATATTGTGCAAACAGCATTTCTTCACTTAAGATCTCCTATAACTACTTTGTCTGGAATTTGTATGGCTCATTGAGTCCTAATTGATCAACGGGCAATTCCATCAAATCATGCAAACTTCTTCAAAGGTTTTTGTGACATTGAAGAATGTTATATTAAGTAGAGGGTCACAGGGAGCATTGCTCCGTGCATGTGTGGTGGTGGAGCCTTGTCTCCTAGTTCACTCGGGCTGATTTACTTATTTCCTATTAAGGAATTTTCAGTAGAATAGTCCATTAAATGAATGGGGCTCGACAGATCGTACAACATATTTTGCTCCTACTGCTTTACATTTTTGTTTACTTACCATTGAGAGGTCTCTGTCACTTAACAAAAGTTGGCCTACTACAAGTTTCTGCTTATTTTTCTCCTGATTGCATTACAGTAGCTTCAGCTTAACTAACTATAATACAGAGAGACCATCTGCGGAGTCTAGTTTGCTTGTGTTTGTGTCTTTCAGCTTTTCCCAGTTAGAGGTCGCCACAGTGGAACTCTGGTCCGCTAATGATTGGCAGTTGATTTTTACGTACCGGCTTGCCAGGCCTGATGCACAACCTTCAACGAAGGTACGCCCATTCATGCATGTCTCCATGCAGAAGACTCTCTAGCTGAGAATCGAACTGGACAGTGTCTTACTGTGAGGTGACAACACTACCGCAGCACCACCACCGCGGGTACCATCTGTCGAGTCTAGTATATGCCTGGAAATGGTAACTGCTAAACAAATAGGAGTTAGTCAGCCATCAGGAAGTTTAGGATTAGAGGTGGGGAAATAGTACTTTTAGGTTTTGGGAGTAGGAGGGGAGTTTTAGGTTTACGGAGGGGGTTGGAGGTTTAGAGTTAGGGGTGAGGATCTCGGTTTGGAACTAGGTAGGAGTTTTAGGGGCTCTGATAGAAGGCTGGGTGTTGGGAAGACTAAGTATTTATGGAAGGGTGCACTAGTGGGGCTTAGGTCACTTGCATTTTCGAGCAAGTATGTCACAAGCTTCTAGTGTGTTTGGAATTGTAATAGACCCCATAGCTTCCTATAAAGGAGAAGACAGGAAAGAAATATGGAAAACATTTTTGAAACATTATCACCAGTCCTGCAGCTGGTTCTGCTCTGTGAACGAATTCCTCACCAGGTTGCTATCTTCAGTCTATTCAGCTGTGAAGTACACAGTTTATGATTTATCAATGTAATAATAATAACTTATATGCCATGCAGTGAAAAAAGTAGACTGAATATGTATATGCAAGACAGAAATTCTAATAAATAAATTGACTAAAAATAAAAATTGTAAAAAAAAGGAAATCTTCTTAGACTAAATAAAACATGTTATTTCTCAAGTTAAATAAAACTAAAAAATAAATAAATCAAGTATAAAAGTTAAGTACACATAAAAAAGAAATGTTAATGAAGGAGAGGGTAAATGAGTGTTTTGTATCATTAAACTGACAAGCCATCCAATTACTTTATGTCTGCACCGTGTTTAGTGCTATCTTATAAAATACACATATTCATATGAAAACAAAATCAGAGCAAAACCTCTTAGCAATGCTTTGTGGTTACAGAATTTTATGTGTGTGTGTCATATTGTTCAAAAGTCACTTTAAACAGCCATGGAGACACTACCATTTAATTTCCATGTAGTGTCATAACCTAACAGCATTTTGAAATGCAGAAAAGTTTGAATAATGACAGATATACTGGTGGCTTGGAGGACAAGGTATTAAAATGCTTATGTTTCTTATAAGCTAACCATCATTTAGATGTAAATAAAACTTTCTAATGTGTTTGTTTGCTGTTGCTTCAGCAACATCTGCTCCAATTACTGCACTTCTTTTTTGATGGTGTGCTACTATTTGTTGTTTATGTTGCAATCACTAATCCAGTTAGAAAACGTAAAGATGTGCCATTTTATGATGGCAATCAATTATGCTTGGCTGTGGACAATGAAAAACTAGCTTCTCGTATTGAATTGGTTCATTATCTGGTGAATATCAAGTAATATTTATTTATCTCACAGAATTTCCAGCAAGTCATATCCAGATCCAGTGGTAGTCACTGAGGGTGAATATTTTAACTGCTACTGTTTCTGACCAAGTCAGCATCAATAAAAACTTGACATATTTTAAACATTAATTTTAAGTGGCAACATATGTATATACAACTGAACATTTTCTAACCATCCACTCAGCCCACCAGCCAACCATTTCCACTGATCTAGAGTTGTGGGTGACCGAACCCTATCCAAACAAGCAATTGGGCAGAAAATAGGAAGAAGCTATGTCTGGACTGCTATCCCATAACAAGACAAGCACACAAACACTTACATACAAAGCTACTGTCAAGTGAGCATTGTCAAGCCACCCATCAGCCTGGCTTTGGAATGTGGGAAGAAAACACAGAACACAGTGAAAACCTATTCAGCATTGCCAGAACATAATGACAAAACACAGAAGGAGCTTAGGGTAAGGATCAAACTGGGAACAAACATGTTTGTTGCAACAGCAGCAATACATATCTTTCACCCAGAGAGAGAAAGAGAATCATTCATTAATTTTCTCACGTCCAGTGTATCCAATTTTAGGTCATGAGGAGCTGCAGCCTAGGTTGGTAATCAATGGCTGTGAAATAGAGAAACTAATCCTGTATGGGATGCCAGCCTACCACAGGATGCACACATATATGTGCACATACACAGAAACATAAACATACACATACATTCCTCATTCTCTCAACTACTAACACTTCCTAACTCCACATCACCCACCCATTCCTGCCCTGACTCTCATTACCCCACAGCATTTCACTATGATGTAAACCTGGAATATAATCATGTAAAACTGTAAAATGTGCATTTCTTGAATAATTGTTGCTACATCTATTAATTGTAATTACACAGTTTTGTTATATATTGATGCTGTTTGTTTTTGATATGTGCAGTGCTCTGCCTCTCTATTCACACTTTTTTCTTTTTTGTGAATTATTTCACCCAAACAGTACCTCCAAATGACATGTTCTACCCCAGTAAACAAATGTAAAATAAACTAAAAAAAAACATTTATACACAAAACACACACCTATGGTCAATGTAGAGGAACACAGGTTCACTCGTGGCTTGTCTTTGAGATGTGAAGTGAAGCCAATGCACTTGGAGTAAACCTACATGGCAATGGGAGAACATGCAGACTCCACACAGAAGGCAAACTATCCAGAAAATTAACTCAAATCCTCTGAGAGACAGCAGAGAGAGAGAGAGAGAGAGAGAGAGAGTGTGTGTGTGTGTGTGTGTGTGTGTGTGTGTGTGTGTGTGTGTGTGTGTGTGTGTGTGTGTGTGTATTCATACATATTTATCCCTCCTCTGGGACAGTAATCAAGTAGCCTCAATTCTCAACACTGACACTGGTGGGGAATGTTCACTTAGAACAAAAATGGATGCACATGGTATTTTCAGATGCAGCTCTCTGCACCAAGTGCAATTTCCGTTAAAATCACACAGGAAATACACTCCAGACCTGGGGCTGTGTTTTCCTCTCCAGGCCCCAAATAAGATTTCACCTTTCTCTATGCAGAAATCAGCACTCTGTGTCCCTTTTCCAAGTAGCTGACAAACACAGTCTTTGAGATTTGATTTTTACACACACACACACACACACACACACACACACACACACACACACACACACACACACACACACACACACACACACATCTGGCAAAGGCTGGCACAGATTTTCTCGTTATATCACCTTCATCCAGACTATAAGGTCTATTCACCGCCACCAACCACCTACTTTAAGGATCTTATCAGGGTACCCAGTTACGCTCAGTAAAGTTAATACTTATACAGAAGGTAATGTTTGACTAAGTGGGAAGACATTCAGGAGCATGAAGCCACTGTGTTACCAAATAAATGCAATTACTGAATGAAAAGGCAGAACGAAAAACTAAAGAAAAAAATATATACTGCGAGTACACCAATAAGTGCTGCCACTGATTTAGTTAATTATAGGGTATTATATGCTTTTTTTGGCGCCAATTAAAATTCAAATTATTTAAAGGGCAATGCCACCCCACTGTTGCTCGAATATCATTCATAATATACTTAATATAATGCATTGTATTTATATTTATACTTCCAAATTATGTAGCATTCAATAAATTCCTATAACCTAAAATAAATTATCTAATGAATGCAATAAATAATTAATAAATAATAAATGGATAATATGTTGGATATTTAAAATCCCTGATACAAATTCATAAACACTGCATTTACTATTTCATCAATGACATGATATAATATAAAACATTCCAGAATGAGTGCAATAATGTGACAACTATATATAATATTGTTAATATACATTAAAACATCTATGTACAATCTGTAAATGTATATTATATGTTAATACTGTAATATAATAATATTCAGTGACATTATTAAAAAATAAATAAAAAATTAAGAAATGAAATAAACCCTATTAAAATAATTAAAATTGTAATAATAAAGGTTTAATTGGTATAAATTCATTTAATTCATTCATTTTAATAATGTCACTGAAAGTGAAAGTTTCTTCCTGTACTAAGGTTTTCATATTTAGTTGGTATTTGAGTAGGGTTTAGTCAGGGCTTGTGTAGGGACAAAGCCAATGCATTTTAGGTGTTTTTTAAGAGATATTTTGAAATGGGTTAAAGAAGGAACTGTAGTAAGTTCTGCAGGAAGTAGGGTCCTGTTGAGGTTGTGTTCTTCTCTTTAGTTAGTGCAGCCAATACATGCTCCTTAGTTATGGTTGGAAGGTTACTGGGGTTATGTTTGAAGGTATTTTTGAGGGCATAGTTAGGGGTGACAGGGGGGGTAAAGCTGAAACTGAATTTGTCCAACAGGTTCATTTTATCACCAGGCTCAGTGAATGTGGCACCATTAATCACAAGTTCAGCACATTACTGTGTGTTGCCCTTGATGTTTCTAACATAGCTGTAGCACGTCTTATAGTTATCTTTCACCTTAATCTCAAAGTTGGCTTTACATGACCTAATTAGCCCACTTCGTTACTTTGAGAAAGTTTCTGTCTTTATCCGTTGCCTTAGTGGCCTTTTCAGAGATGTCTATTAGATTCAGTAAGCATGACTTTCCTTTGATAAAGCCAAACTGGGATGGATCCAGTGTCTGGAAGTCTCCTATGGCCTTGATGCTAACTTCCATTATATTTTTTCCATGGCTTTGCAAATAAGGCTGGTTAGACTAATGGGTATGCAGTTTTCATGACCTGTTGAAGGTTCACCATTGTGAAGGGGGATGACTGTTGCTTTCCTCCATTCACATGACTCAAAGTCTGTCTTAAGACTAGAGTTAAATTATTTATTTATTTATTTTATTTTACATTTGTTAACCGGGAAAGTCCGATTGGATATAGGTCATTTTTCAGCAGAGGCCCGGGGAGAAAAGCTCCAGATATACATTGCATGTATACATGCAGTGAAATATTACAAAAAGAACAGATGTTCAACAATAGATACAAACATAATACAAGATTTTCTAGAGTACACACATGAAATATTTAGAGATTATTTACTGTTAAAGGAGAACACCTACATTTTAGTGGTTCTCATACATTTTAGTAGTACATGGTTGTGTCAAGATATCATCCTTACATTAGTACTTTCCTGTAGGTAGAAACTTATAATCAGTTTTCTAGACAAGTTAATGAATCAAAGTAATACAGTGAAAATTTCTTCCTGTACTAAGGTTTTCATATTTAGTTGGTATTTGAGTAGGGTTTAGTCAGGGCTTGTGTAGGGACAAAGCCAATGCATTTTTAGGTGTTTTTTAAGAGATATTTTGAAATGGGTTAAAGAAGAAACTGTAGTAAGTTCTGTAGGAAGTAGGGTCCTGTTGAGGTTGTGTTCTTCTCTTTAGTTAGTGCAGCCAATACATGCTCCTTAGTTATGGTTGGAGGGTTACTGGGGTTATGTTTGAAGGTATTTTTGAGGGCATAGTTAGGGGTGACAGGGGGGGTAAAGCTGAAACTGAATTTGTCCAACAGGTTCATTATATCACCAAGCTCAGTGAATGTGGCACCATTAATCACCAGTTCAGCACATTACTGTGTGTTGCCCTTAATGTTTCTAACATAGCTGTAGCACATCTTATAGTTATCTTTCACCTGGGAGACTATCTTAATCTCAAAGTTGGCTTTACATGACCTAATTAGCCCTCTTAGTTACTTTGAGAAAGTTTCTGTCTTTATGGAAATTACCCTTCCTGATTTCCTGATTTTTGCCATTTTTATTTCCTTTTTTTTGAAAGGAGGACTGCAACAGTCATCCCCCTCCCTCCCTCCCTCTCTCTCTATATATATATATATATATATATATATATATATATATATATATTTATATATAGTAAATAGTATGGGTCAGTAGTATAGTGGAATTTGGGTATTTGCCTTCCTTCTGCATTTGATTTAATTTAGCTGTTTTCTTATCTACCATAGTTTATTTCACAGAAAATAATATACATTTTAAGTAGCTTTTGCTTTCCAAAGCATTTCCTTAAGGAATAAACTAATGTAATCCCATAAGTGATTGTGTATTCCTTACAAACTGCAATCACAAGCTTAAATTTTACTGAAGGGACATTGTGATCTCATGTATATAAATATATGACGATAAGTTTCAACCCACGGGAAAAGTTGTTTAATTTCTGCATAATGCATACATTTCCTTTGTTGAAAACAATATTATCCTCCCACTGCTCATGACTTTTTTTTTGGTTGCCCTATGTTCTTTTCCCTCACACATCCGTCCCACAATGAAACCCTTACTGTCCTTATTTTGTTCCAAAAATAGTTGGAAAGTAACACAACTCTACTGTGTCACTTTGCACACTGTTGGCTGGATAGTCTCTCTACACAGACATTCACATAGCAAGTGTGGGCTGGATCCACAAACAAAAGGGTGTGGTAATAGTGTCCATAATTCACCTGTATCTCTTCTTGGGAATTAATAGTAAATCTGTGGGTCTGGAATTCTCACTATGCTTGTCAGCTATTTAATTTCAATAGGGAGAGCTTGTCATAATGACTAATGTCATACAGATACAAGGTACAGAGTTTAAGTCTAACCTCCGATTATTGGTCAGGCTTGCAATTGTCTACAGTTTGGTACAGTAGTATTTATCTATGAACAGTATATGTTGTGAAGACAAATCCCTTCAAAGTATCTTAAGTCATGAACTTTGCACTTCTTTCATACTCTAAACAGTACATTTTCTCCTTACACACATATCACTAGCTGTTTTAAGGCATGCTTCTACACTGGCTCAATTTTTGGTTTCCTTGTGAAACCTTTAAAATGTTTGTCATCAGTGTCATGCATTCTACCTCTGATATGTATTATTTTCATTTAATCATTCATTTATTAATTTATTTCCAATTACCATGTTAGCAGTCTCACAGCTGATGAAAGCAAGAGCCTCTTCCTTGTATGCAATGTGCATTAAGTCTAGAACCAATCCAGGACATGACATCAGTCACACACACACACACACACACACACACACACACACACACACACACACACACTCCGAAGGCAATTTGAATACTTACATTTCACCAGGTATTTGGAACAAGAAAGAAATCTGGAACCCCTAGCAAAAACCTTTTTGGACAAAAGTAAAACATGCAGACTCTGCACAAAAGAAAATGCAGCCTGGAATGGAATCAGAGAACTAACTTCTATGAGGCATCAGTGTTAACTACGTTAACTCCAAGTTACCCTAATACTGTTTTCAAAAATGCAGAATTAAGATGTTTTTAGTAAACTGGTGTTATGCAGAGAACCTTTACTGTTTGCCAAATGCCAATTAAAACTAAAAGTTGCCAGTCTGTCCTCCTTTGGACTAGTCCAAAAATTTTATCGATTTTATTTTTTCCTCAAAAATTTTTTGTTTGATTTTCAAATTATAAAACAAAACTATTTACAAATACAATTCAAAAGAAAAATTATGTACAATGTCCATAATAAAGTAAACAAATATGTACAATTAATATTTCTCCAAAAAGTTATATAACTTCTGTCATGTATTTAGTTGATGAGTTGTGTAGCTAGTTCTTGTTTTATAGTAGATATTTCAGTCTTACAAACTGATTTTGCAATATGAATAAATTCACTATTAAAAGAGATGATAGACTTTGTTTTCCAGTTTTTCGTAATAACTTTCCTTGCTATATATCGGTATTTGGTGTGATGGTGTAACTTCCGGAATAGGCACATTAAATAATGTAAGAGAGTCGGTTATAATGCAATTAGCATTCCACAAAGCTTTACAAAAGTATTTAAAATCAGACCAAATATAGATGTTACCATTTGGCAATTAATAATCACATGTAACCAATCAGTATCAACTGTTGTTTCACAGCTCCAACATTTTTTGTTATCCTTTTTGTAGATTCAGGCACCATATGTGGAGTCAAGAAATTTCCATGTAAACATTTCCATGTGTAAATTCTCCAGTATGGAGAAGATGTTGACTTTTCTTTTGATTTCAGGCATAGATTCTTATTCTTTATTGTAAATTCCTCATTGTTTATTTCAGCTGAGTAATTCCAGAAGGAAAAATCTGGAAAACAAAAATCACTTCTAATAATTTTGTATATCTTAGATATAAATAAGGTGTTCCTAAAGGAACCAAAAATGAGCTGTAAAAAGGGGAAGAGTCTAAGTATAGCATGGATTGACTACAAAAAAGCATTTGATAATATCCAACATTCATGGATAAAAGAGTGCTTAAACATGTAAAAGATACACCCTACACTGATCGACTTAATTCCAGTGACCATGAAACAGTGGCAGACCACTTTGCAATTAAGCCATAATAAAGGACAAATTATTATTCTAGGGATAAAAATTCAAAGGGGGGATATTCCAGGGTGACTCTCTGTCACTGCTGTTATTCTGTCTAAAACAATACTAATTTCATGAACTTTTATCATACTTTGACTTAAGAATGGAGTCCATTCCCATCATGGTATTAGAAACCCAAAAGATTTGGAGAAATTAAAAAAAGGAAGAACCAGAAATGAGGTAAGAGAAGAGTTGCTTGATTTAATAGAGCTAGATATACTAAGATCAATGACTGAAATAGACTGAAGAAAGTCAATAAAACCCAAAAAGTCAAAAGTTTGATAAAACAAATGAACACATTTAATTAGTAATTAGGACTGTCCATAGAGATCCATGTGATATAACAGAAGTAAACAAGATATATTACTGTTCAGCTAAATTAATAACAGATACAATTCTACCTCAAGAACACAGAGTAGTAAGGGAAAGGAAGGGGAGAAATTGAATACCATCATGGAAGTATCAAATAGAGAAAACTGTAATGCAGTTAAGACAGCAAGCCAAGTGTCACTGTTAGAGGAGTATAGGAGAGGGAACAGATCAATAAATATACTCAGAAAGATAGACGTGATAAAAGCAATGTGCAATATTATAACGGATCAGGATCTATCATGCACTATTGTAAATAATAAACTAAAAATATCAGCACAGGCAGAAAAACTTAGACAATACACACATAAATATAAAAGAAAAGTGCAAAATAAGCAATTTATTGATGACCCCAAAATGTTTTATAGAGAATTGGGAAACACGGTAAAAGGAATTGAAAGACCACCCAAAAAAGAAAAAAATAGATACATTTTGGAGAAATATTTATGAAGATCCAGTGGAACATAACAAAGATGGTAGACGGGCAGAAGAAGGAAATTAAATTATAGGAATTTCACAGGTACAGGATATAAAATGGGGTGAAGTAACAGCCAGAGACATTGAAACAAAGTTAACAAAAGCCTCTAATTGGAAAACACCAGGTCCTGAGTGCAATACCTAACTTCTGGTTAAAAGTATTAACATCTTTGCATGCAGCTTTAGCCATGAGTAAGAACTATTTATATGCACACCCTGAACAGACACCAGCCTGGCTAACAAGAGGAAAAACAATGCTCCTATTTAAGAGTGAACCTGCAAGCTACCCTAAAAATTATAGACCAATAACTTGCCTACCAACTCCGTATAAACTAAACACCAGAACTGATACTGACAGAGTTTATAATCATTTAGAAGAAAACTCATTTATGGCAATAGAACAAATGGGTAATAAAAGAAAGTCATATGGAACAAAGGATCATCTGTTGCTAAATAAAGTCATAATGGAGAGCTGTAAAAAGGGGAAGAATCTAAGTATGGCATGGATTGACTACAAAATAGCATTTGACAGTATCCTACAGTCATGGATAAAAGAGTGCTTAAAAATGTATAAGATACACCCTATACTGATTGACTACATTACAGTGACCATGAAACAGTGGCAGACTACTTTGCAATTAAGCCATGATAAAGGACACATTATCATTCCAAGGATAAAAAATCAGAGGGGGATATTCCAGGGTGACTCCTTGTCACTTCTGCTAATTTGTCTTGCCTTAACCCATTAAGCTGTGTACTTAACAGATTAGACCATGGCTATAATTTGGCTCCTAGAAAACAACAAGGTGCAAAGACTTCTCATCTTCTCTTTGTCAGTGATTTAAAACTATATAGTTCATCAGGTGAGGAAGTGAAAGCACAACTGCAAGTAGTCAAATGTTTTCAGATGATATAAGAATGTAATTTGGTCTTGATAATGTGGAAAAACTACCGTTAAAGCAAGAAAACTGCATCACCAAGAAAACAGCAGTTTGGAACAAAAATGTGATGTAAAATAACTTGAGCAAGAGGGACTGTATTAATATTTGGGAATTGGTGAGGATCAACAATAAAACATGAAAAATGTGAATAAAATTTAGCAAGGTATATTTTAGAAGACATAAATTAATTCTGAAAACAGCATTGACATCTAGAAACAAAATCCAAGCTATAAACCAATTTGGTCTTCCTGATCTAACTTACAGTTTTGGAATGATTGACTAGCCCCAAAACATGTTGGATAGAGTAGATAGGAAAACAAGTAGGATGCTTCATGCTCATCAAATGATTTATAAAATTCAGTGCACACCAAGATTATACATTCCCCATTCCAAAGGAGGTATGGGCCTCCTTGAAATTGATTACATGTATAGATCTGCAATCGTGGGACTGCACACATATCTGCTGACCTCATATATTCCCATTCCAAAGGAGGTATGGACCTCCTTGAAACTGATTACATGTATAGATCTGCAATTGTGGGACTGCACACATATCTGCTGACCTCACAAGTCCCAAATGTAGTGAACGTTTTGAAACATGAGGAAAATAAATCTAAGATGACTTCCCTGCATAGTCTAGCAGAAGCATATCTTCATCAAGCAGGAATGGAAATTAAACCATAAATAGATAAAAATCAGGCAGCAACTGAATTTGCCAAAAAAAAGGTGAAGAATCAGATGAGAAAGCAAGAAATTTGTAAAATGCATAAATATAGTTGCAAGTATAGAAAACATCTGGAAGAACCTCATGGTGATCAGGATCGAATGCAGGAATGGTTAAGGAGAGGCGAATTCAAACAAAAAGATGAAAGAGAAATATTGGCTGCCCAAGATAGCAGGCTACACACACATTGGTTTACAAATTCCATTGAACAGGTTGCAAGGCAAAAACAGAAAGATAAAGAAGATAGTCAGACACCCTTCATAAGGGATGCCAGCAACAACCTGCTCACCAGCCCAGAGGACATCAAAGGCAGATGGAAGGAGTATTTCCGGCAACTTCTGAATGAGAAAAACCCCACAGAAGCTGTACTGCCCCAGAAACAGCCTACAATGAGAGAAGAAGAGGAGCTCACCCTAGAAGAAGTAAGAACAGCACTAAGGAAGATGAAATCAGGGAAAGCAGCAGGCTCAGATGAGGTCACAGCAGATATGATAAAGATGCTGGGTGACATAGGGGAGAAATGGCTCCTGAGGGTACTAATAACAGTGTGGAGAGAAAGGCGTATCCTAGATGACTGGAGAATAAGCATACTCATGCCAGTGTACAAGAACAAAGGGGACAGCCACAACTGTGGGCAGTACAGAGGCATCAAACTCCTATCACATTGCATGAAAGTTCTGGACAGGGTGATTGATAAATGAATACACAGAGTAGTAGAATGTAAGATGGGAGATGACAAGTTTGGATTCAGATCAGGATGCAGCACAACTGACCAGATGTTTGCACTGAGATAGATACTTGAGAAGAAGCTAGAGATGAAGAGAGAGTCCAACTGGGCATTCCTAGATTTGGAGAAAGCATATGACAAGGTCCCAAGAAAGATGATCTGGGCAGTACTGCGGTGGTTTGAAGTCCCAGAAACATTGGTAGAATTAGTGCAGGCTATGCTCAAGGACGCAATGACTCAAGTACAGATAGTGCTCGGCCTCACAGAAGGTTTCCCAGTGGGTGTGGGTATACATCAAGATTCAGCTCTGAGACCACTGCTGTTCATACTGGTGATGGACTACATTAGCAAACAGGTTGAGGGGGATGGATCAACAAAGCTGCTGTATGCAGACAATGTGGCAGTACAGGCAGACTCTGAGCTAGAACTTCAGCAAAGGCTAGGAGAATGGAATGCAAATCTGAAGGCACATGGGATGAAACTAAGCACAAATAAGATGGTGGTAATGGCAGCAAATTGGAGAAATCAGAAGAAGCTGAAAATAGAGATTGAAGGGAAGACAGTGGAACAGGTAAACAGCTTCAAGTATCTGGGAGGAGTAGGTGAGGAGAAGGGTAGACTGAATGAAGAGGTCAAAGCTAGAATCAGAGGGGCTGCAGCCAACTGACATAGAGTATCAGGTGTAGTCTATGACAGAAGAATGCCAAAGAAGCTGAACAGTAAGGTGTACAAGACAGTGGTGCGACCAGTACTACTGTATGGTTTCAGAAACCTGAGCAGTAAAGGCAGAACAGTTGAAGAAGCTAGAGGTGATGGAAATGAAGTGCCTGAGAAAGGTGATAGGATGCACACTGTGGGACAGACAAAGAAATGAGGACATAAGAGCAGAAGCCAAAGTAGCTCCAATTGCAGAAAAGATCAAAGTGAACAGACTACGGTGGTTTGGGCACATGTGTAGAAAAGCAGAAGGCAATCTGGTGAGGAAGATTTGGGATAGACAGGAAGAAGGTAAGAGGAAGCGAGGACATCCAGCAAAGAGATGGATGGATTGTGTGAAAGAAGATCTACGACAGTCAGGCATGAGTGTTGAATAAGGCAGGAGTATGGCACTGAACTGAGAGAGTTGGCGACAGTTAACACGATACCCTGACCCCATGTAGAAAAAATGGGAAAAGGGGGGTTGATGATGATGATGATGATGATGTGGGAGAAACAGACAAATGTAGGTTTTGTAAAACGGAACTTGAAACAGTCTCACACCTTGTTGCTGGTTGTGACATACTAATGGGCGGTTGGACTGTATACTGAAAGGCATAATAATGTGGCAAGACTATTGTACTGGGGATTGTGTAAACATTATGGTACTGAAGTAGATGAAACACACTGGAAACATAAGCCTCAAAGCATCATAGAAAATGATGAAGTCTTCATCACATGGAATCACCTAGTACCAACAGTTCAAAAAAAAGATGCGAGAAAACCAGATATAGTGGTCCATGAAAAGAAGACAAACGTAGCATTGATCTTTGAAATTGCTACACCCAGTGACTACAATGTCTTGCATACAAAGAGACACAAAGTAAAAAAAATATCAGGATTTGCAGGCAGAAATGAGAGCAGTGTGGAAGAAAGATACCCAGACAATTCCAATAGTAATAGGAGCAACAGGTCTTATAAAAAAGAATGTACAATCATATTTAGATATGTTGCCAATACATGTAACTCCATACAAACTGCAGAAGAAGTCATTACTGGGCACATTACTGTGCTGCAAAGACCACTTCTGGCTGACATCAAAGATTGAAACAATACTAATTTCATGAACTTTAATCATACTTTGACTTAGGAATGTGGTCCATTCCCCTCATGGTAATAGAAACCCAAAAGACTTGAAGAAATTAAAAAATGGAAATGAACTATTTACAATAGCTAATATGAGTTCTAAGATTCTAAGAGTGTGATTATTGACTGTGTCTAAAAGTTAATTTAGTTTTATTTTGTATGCAATCTTTACATGTGTGAACATCAAGCCATTCACAATTCTGTATATTGTATCTAGTAATGTAATCATGTAATCAGCAGAATGAATTTTATTATCTGACAAAAACTAATTTCCAATACAACAAATTGCTATTTTTTTAATTCTATCATCTTACCTGCATCAAAGGTTATCAACCATTCACTAATATAAGCTATTGGAAAATTTATTAATAAGTTTTTAGTTATATGATTAGAATTCATAATTCTTTTGAAAATTAATAATAGCTGATTTATGAGAAGAAAGTATGTAAGTTTTTGCTTGTCATTTAATATGTAAGTTTTTAAAGTCCACAGAAAGACATTTATATTCACTTTAACAAGAGAATCAAATAATGATTTGTTATATTCAAAAAACATGTTCTCATGAATTGTTTTCAAGCTAAATGTATATGTGAGGTTAAGCCACAATAATATTGTATTAAATATGATTGCACTTAAGTAAAAAATGAATACTGGGAAAACCAATACCTCCCTTTTCCAACTTGTTGTATGCCATTTTGCAGAAATTCTGGGTTTCTTTGGATACCGTAAGAAGTTAAGTAAAATATAATTTATTTTTAATATATTGTTTAAGTGGATGAAGAATTAATGATTGTCAAATTAATAGAATTTTTGGTAGCAAGATTATTTTAATTAGAGCAAGCTCGTCTTTAAAAGTGAGGAATAATCTGTTTCTATTATTAGTTAAATTTTGTAAAGTTTTTATTAGGTGCTAATAATTAGTTTCTATTGATTTTTTATATGTTTTTCAATACTAATTCCTAAGTACTTAATATGAGTATTACCCCAGTTAAAGTTTTTATCCAAATGTATTTTTGCTGATATTTGTTTATTTATTGGAAGTGTATTTGTTTTTTATGATTAAATTTTAACCCTGATACTTTTTCAAATATTTCTAAAGCAGTAACTATATATTCCAAAGATATTTCAATATCTCCTCAAGTAATTAATATATCATCAGCAAAAAGTTGAATTTTAGAAGAAAGTTTATCATTTAAGTAATAGCCTTTTATGTTTATATTATTTCTTATGTAATTAGCAAGTGGTTCTATGGCTAGGGCAAAAAGTAAAGGCAACAAGGGACAACCTTGTTTTGTACCTTTTAAGACTTTAAAAGGGGTAGAAATGAAAGCGCCAATCTTCACAAAAGAAATAGAATTTTCATATAAATTTTTGATTAATTCTATGAAATCTAAAGAATCCAATTTAAAGAATCAATGGATTTGTCTAAATCAAGACAATATAGATAATTCATTATTCCTTTTGTTAGTTATATCAATGAGAGAGAAGAGCCTGAGTAAATTATCTTATAATTTCCTGTTAATTATGAATCCTATTTGGTTCATAGGTTCATAGGTGTGTACTAGGCTATTGGCCCTGGAGCCTTTACAAGCCTATCCCATAGAAGTGCCCTGGCATTGTGCTGCCTGACGTTAGTTCACAATGCCTCTATCAAGTAGGCCCACTGGAGTGATCCCTGGGGTGAAATTTCTATTACCCATCCACTCATCAATGTTTCCCTTGAAGAGGGTCAGTGAGGTGCTCTGTTTGACATGTATGGGAAGCCTATTCCAGAGCATGGGCAGTCTCTGGGTGAGGAACTTGTCCCTCCAGCATGTTCTATTGATTGTGGTAATGAGGTTGAAGTTGAGGTCTCTGGAGTGTGTGGTGTGGAGGGATAGGGATGTCTTTAGATGTAGCATTTCTAACAGAGCTGGGTCAGACATTGCTTTGTAAGTCAAGCAGAGATCACCTCTAAGTAGGCAATATGAGACAGAGAATAGCTGGAGCCTTTTGAGTTTGTCCATGTAGGACACGTGTTTAATGCCTATGATCCTCTTCGTGAGGTACTTCTGTGGCCTCTCCAGCTGTTGCAGGTGTCTAGTGAGGTACATGCCAAATGGGACATTATACTCAATGATTGGTCTAATGAGGGAAGAGCAGAGAGAGATGATGACATCTTTCTTCCTGGATGCAAAACATTGGTAATCAGATGTGCCACATAGAAGGACTTTCTGACCACAGTAGTAATGTGGTGGTCGAAGGAGAGGTTGCTGTCAATATGCGTCCCCAGATCTCTTATAATGCCCTCAGTGTTCAGTGGGCTCCCATCAATGTGGTAATTAGTGGGAACTGAGCTTTTACCAAAGGGGATGAAGGCACATTTTTTGGTGTTAAGCTTAAGGCCATGCTTTCGACACCAGTCATTGAGCTCAGTGAGGCCTTTCTGTAGGATGTCTGCATCACTTGGGGAGTTAATAATGGTTCCCAGCTTGACATTGTCTGTGAACTTGGTCAGCCAGAGTCCCTTTGTGTTGGCCTGTACTTCTGAGAAGTAGATACCGAACAGGAAAGAACCCAGGACCAATCCCTGTGGGACTCCACTCATGACTGGTCAGCAGTCTGACTTTGAGTCTGCTACTTTTACACTGTGTGTTCTAGTTGTGAGCCAATTTGCAACCCACCTAGTGATATAGGGGTTGATGCCTAGTTTGTTGAGTTTATCAGTAATTCCTGAGTGAGGAATAGTGTCAAAAGCCTTGGCCAGATTGAGGAAGGCTGTATGCACTGCCTTACCTTTATCCACAGCCCTGGTGACTGACTCAAAAAAGTCAACCAGGTTGAACAAGCATGATCTCCCTTTCACAAAGTCAAATTGCATGGGGTCTAATGTTTGGAGATTTCCTGTATCTTTGTTAATCAGGTCCATGATGATGCGCTCCATAGCTTTACATATCAGACTCCTCAGGCTAATGGGGTGATAATTCCCAGGGTCTGTAGTCGCTCCCCCTTTATGGAGAGGGATGACTGCAGCAGTGCACCATTTGGTAGGGACAAAGCCTGAGGTGAGGCTGTAATTGAACAGGGCACACAGATGTGGTGCCAGTTTACTTTGTAGTTCATGTATAACACAGCCAGGGATATTATCGGGTCCCATGGAAGCTGTATTCTTGGCCCTGGACAATGCAGGTTTAACTCTGCTGCAGTAATGCTGGGCGCCTGGCATTCTTCTGATATTGTGATTGATCCTTGGTGGGAGTAAAGCTGGCACTGAATCTGTCAGCCAGTATGTTGGCAATATCTGTTGGCTGAGTATAGGAGGTACCATTGTATAGTATCTCAGAGCAAAGCTGGGTATTGCCATGGAGGTTCTTGATATAGCTATAGAAGGCTTTCTGATTGTTTTTAGGGTCTGCTGCAATTCTGCCTTCATAGCTGGCTTTAGAGGATTTGATGAAGGATCTCAACTTTTTGTTGAGGCTAATAGAGTTTTTCCAGTCTTGGGACTTCACCTTTTTCTGCAACAGATTTGTCCTTAAATCCACAATAGCTCAGTATGTCTACCAAGGTTCCAGGCATAAAATTCTCAGACACAAAGTAAAAGCAAAACTCTGGTTTATTGTAACAACAGGATAAGTGCTTTCACAATAGTGCTTCTTCAGGTCCTAACATAAAAACAAGTAAACACTCCAGTTATTTAAAAAACAATTAACCAGTCAGAAATATTTCCATTAGTGATGTAATGGCCTTGCCTTTAAGGCGGACCTCAAAGGTATAGTGTAATTCAAACCTGGCATCCTGTGTGCCTGGAAAATAGCTATCCATTTCATCTCCTTACATTCAGTTTTATTATACAAATGACCTCCTCTAAGGCCATTACTAACTGTCTCCACTACTGTAAACTTAAAGGAATGTCCATCATTATCCTTAACATGTTTGTAAAGGGCACTTGAGATATTTCTATTCCTAATATCTCCCAAGTGCTGGAGGACCCGCTCTTTAAGTTTTTGATTGATTTTACCTATGTAGAAAGATGAACAATCTACACAGGTTGCCAGATAAACTACATTTTCAGATCTACAACTGGCATAAAGATGAAACTCATAGGTCTTAGCTGTACCAGGATGTACAAACAAATTTGTACCAGATATAAAGTTGCAGGCTCTACAATTCCTACAAGGAAAGGTTTGTTTGTGTCTTTCGGCTTTTCCTGGTTAGGGGTCGCTTCAGCAGATCTCCGGTCCGCTAATGATTGGTAGTGGATTTTTACGTACTGGGTTACCAGCCCTGATGCACAACCTTCAACGAAGGCATGCCCCATTCACGTATGCCTCCACACAGAAGATGCTCTAGCTGAGAATCAAACGGGACAACGTCGTGCTATGAGGCGACAACGCTACTGCAGCACCACCACTGCAGTAATTCCTACAATACCCTCCCTCAATTCTAGTTTAGCTTGCTTTCTAAGGGGTCTATAACAAATTTCTCTTTTAAGTGTAGTATTATTCCTAAAGATGAACCTCGGTCCCTCACCCACAATTTCACTAATCTTGTCATCAGTTTTTAAAATAGGCCAATTACGCCTAACAACATTACAAATGGATTGCACATTACTGCTATACTTAAGTGAGAAGCCACATCTTGGCTTATTGGCATTTATTTTATCCCATTTGTATGCCTTACCTGTCCCTTTAAAAAGGGCTTTCCAACTGATCTCAAAGCTTGTACTTCATGTAATCTATTCTCCACTTCCCTTGAATTATAACCCCTTGGCTTAAAATCATCACTTAATAATTCAGTGGCTACTTCATAATCAATATCATTAGTCTGTAGCCTGGACGATCTTAAAAATTGACTCTTAAAATGTTACCAAAAATTCTATTGGGATACATACTATGCCCACTAAATAAATTATTTTTCCTGCACTCCTTTCAAAACATAAGGGAGTCACAGCTTCCATTTCCATTTTGTTTAACAGTCGTATCTGGAAAATCTATATGCTCATCCGAGCTATGCATGGTGAATCTGAAACAAGAGCTGCTGCTCTCCATATATTCAACAAAGGCATGTAATAAATCCAATGTTCCCTCCCACAAAATAAACATTTCATCAACAAAGCGCTTACAATACAACAAATTAACCCTAACATGATGGTCACTAAATATAACATTATCCTCCCACTCTGCAAGCACCAGACTGGCATAACTGTTAGCACAGGGTATGCCCATGGCTACAGCCTGTTGCTGCCAGTATATGCCTTCATCAAACACAAAAACATTGTCTCTCAATATTAGCTCCATCAACATACAAATTAATTCTACCCGTGTATGCGATAGAATATCAAATTTAACCAAAAAATTCCTTATAGACTCTATGCCATAATCATTAGGTATAATGGTAAATAGAGTGTTAATATCTAATGTAACAAACACTATATTAGCTTCATTAAACTCCCGTGTACATTCACCCAAAGTTTGTAAAAACATTTCTGTGTCCTTTAATACAGCAGGAGCCTTATCCAAAAATCATTTTAATTCTCTTTCTACATAAATGGATAACAGCTCCGTTATCCACCCGTTGCCAGCTACCACTGGTCTCATAGATGGACTTGTTATACCTTTGTGTAGCTTATGGAGTCCATTCAGTGATGGAATAATCGGATGTTCAACATTCATAAACTCATACAATTCCTGACTTATCATATTAGTAAGTAAAAAATCTTCCAGGACCAATTTTATCTCCTCAATAAACCAGTTAACCTGATATTTGGTAACTGGCAAATAAGTATTACTGCCACTAAGTAAATCTAGCATACGAGCAGCATAATCACTAGAGTCCATAATAACAGTTGCTCCACCTTTATTGGCTGGGAATTTAGAAATGTTATTATTTTCCTTTAACTGTTTTAAAGCAACATTTTCTTCTTGTGTCATGTTAAAAAACACATTATCAAATTTTCCCCCTGTAAACAACTGATATAAATCATTCTCACACACTTTTACAAATGCCGCAACATTCGAGGGCAACTGCGGGTTGAATAAGCTTGGTTTCTTTAAAGTTACCTGTACATTAGAAGGTTCATTATTGTTAAACATTAATTTCAGTGCAACATCTCTGGTGAACTTCCACAAGTCCACCATCACCTCATCAATGAGTTATAGCCTGGTAGTGCAGGGGTGCTTTCTGACACTTTAAACCAGGACTCCGTTATAGCACAAATGTCGATGTTCTCCATTTTGAGAAGTGCGTTGAGCGAGTGCATCTTGAGATTTAGACTTCTAGCACTGAGTAGCATGACCCTCAGATTGCATTTATTTATAGCTGTTATGGTGGTAATTTGGTCTTTGGAACACCACCTAAAAAAGACACTATAGGGTTGGCAAGAGCCTTAGCCAGTACCCAGAAACTCAGAGGTGACAGATGCAGGCCATCTCTGGCAAAGCATCGAGGTCTGTCAATCATGTAATCCCAAGCAGATAGATACTGGATCCCCTTAGAATGACACCAGAAACTTAACCAATTGTTGAAGTCAATTATTTTTTGTTTGTACTGCAGTATCACTCTGGGTGATGGTAGGATACTGCTTGGGGCTAGTGTCATACCTGCCTGGGCCACATAATCCAAAAACTCCACCATGTCTCTTTTCATGTAGCCCAGGTAGATGCATTTCAGATCCTTCGCACCCACATGGACAATGACAGAGTCACACTTGTACTTGTTGTGGAGTGACCTGAGTGCATGTATTACATTTTGGATTATGTTACCTGATAGACAGCTGACTGTTACCTTCTCTTTATTCAGCCTAGTGAGTGGGACATCTGTGTGCCTCACTATTGAGTCACCTATGATTAGTGTATTGGGAAGGTGTTTAGCCTTAGCGGCTTAGGTTGAGGGACACACTGTGGAGTTGAGCTATGTGTCCTGTGGTTTGTACTGTGTTTTGATGGTTGAGTGCATTTCTGTCTTGGAGGTCTCTGCTGTTTGGGTAAATTTCTATTAAGACACTCCATGAAACTGGGTGTGTGGTTTGTGCTTTTATGTGAGAGCTGTGATAGTGAGTGCTCTGGAGGGCTGAGTGTTCCATGTGGTGTGGTGTAGGTGTTGACCTTCTCCTTTTGACCAGCTAGTCCGGTCTTGACTGTAGAGTGCATAGCTTCCAATTTGGTGATATAAGTGCATCTCTCACAAGTGTTGGGAGGTAAGAGGAGAGGATTGTCTGTGTACATAAGGCAGTTGCTGCACTGCCTCAGAATTCCCAAGTCCACTGGATTAATAGGAGAAAGCACAGGGAACTGCCTTTAATCATGCCAGGAGGGGTGGTCATAACTGCTAAGTACTGGAGCTACTTCCGTGAAGAACAACTAGTGCTGATGGCACTTAGGTGTGCTACAATAATTGCTACAAAAACCTGTTAAAGCGCAAAGTGATAAAGAGAGAAAGAACTACCAAGATATAAGGTAAAAACTGAAGAGCAGACTTTCTGGCACCAGTAATAGTTTGCCTCAGCTTGATGGCACAGTGCAGAGCTTAAACAAGTGCAAACCCTCACAAATGCAAGCCTTTAAACCAGAAAGTTGAAAGGGGTGAAAAAACTACCCAAACAGCAATAAAGTACAATTTCTGGCCAGAAACCACTCCTCTTGTGGTAGATAGGCTACCTAGTGCTTACCACTCCCACTGATAGGCTAGAAGGCTTCCCTCCAACACAGAAGCTTACAAACAGTCCTGGATACAGCAAATCTGTATCTGGACTAGACTAGTTACAGGAAAGGAGGAAAACAAGCGCAAACATGGGCTTTTAAACCCGAAAGTTGAAACGGATGGAAAAACTACCCAAATGGCCAATAAACTACAATTTCTGGGCCAGAAACCACTCCTCTCATGGTAGATACACTACCTAGTGCTTACCAGTCCCACTGATAAGCTAGAAGGCTGCCCTCCAACACAGAAAGGCTTGGGGGACTCAGAAGCTTATAAACAGTCCTGGATACAGCAAATCTGTATCTGGACTAGACTAATTACAGGAAAGGAAGAAAGCAAATGCAAACATGGGCTTTTAAAACAGAAAGTTGAAACAGATGGAAAAACTGCCCAAACGGCCAATAAACTACAATTTCTGGGCCAGAAACCACTCCTATCATGGTAGATAGGTTACCTACTGTTTACCACTCCCACTGATAAGCTAGAAGGCTTCCCTCCAACACAGAAAGGTTTGGGGTGTTCAGAAGCTTACGAACAGTCCTGGATACAGCAAATCTGTATCTGGACTAGACTAGTTACAGGAAAGGTGGGAAACAAGTACAAATGCAGGCTTTCAAACCAGAAAGTTGAAAGGGATAGAAAAACTGCCCAAACAGCCAATAAACTACAATTTCTGGGCTACAAACCACTCCTCTTGTGGTAGATAGGCTACCTAGTGCTTACCCCTCTCACTGATACGCTAGAAGGCTTCCCTCCAACACAGAAAGGCTTGGGGGACTCAGAAGCTTAAAACAGTCCTAGATACAGCAAATATGTATCTGTAATAGACTAGTTGCAGAAAGAGCAGGAAACAAGCTTAGAACCTTTTTTTACAGAAAAGCAGCTAAAATAGCAATAAAAACAATTCAAATGCAGTGTAAGCTAGCACACTTGAGTGTGTAGCAATATTAAAGCAAATACAGTTTCAATAAATGCAATTAAATTTAAAAAAATGACTAACACAAGTGCAGAAGGCAGTAAATTAGGAAAAAATCAAGATGAGTATCAGAAAATAATGCCAGCAAATATATAAATAATTCAGTCAAGCAAAAATTAAGACAATGCAGAACTCTGAATAGTTAAAAATTTCCAGATTGTTTGAGAAGCACTCAGTCAGAACACAAGGAGATTCTAGCAATGGTAGATTCTAGAAAAGTGGGGGTGGCATTTGTTTGTTTATTTTGTTTTGTTTTTTTGTTTTTTTTTTGTAAAGTGGAAAGGGAGAAAGGAGGCACAGAAGATAATTCAAGGTTAAGAAACTAAGTGGCTTGGCCTTCTCAAATGTTCTTTCTGTATTAGGTAGAATGAGTTAATGACAATAGACTGGGAGGAGTGTCTCATATCAAATTTACAGTAGGGGCGAGCAACTCCAAAGCCACCAAGTATACTATTTTAGGCAGAAAACACTAAGGAAATGTTTATCACAGCAGAAAAACAGAAGTGAGCCACTAAATGAAAGTTTTAAACAGACAAAAGAGCAAGAAGACTCTAGAGAATGCTTCTAACTGCAAACATATCAGTTATATGATACACTCCTTGGCAGGAAATCAGAACAAACAAACAGATGCTCAACAAATGGAGAAAATTTCCAGTTAATAACTTTCACACAGTGAAACTAGCTAAACAAGCTTTACAAATGGTGTGACAGTAAAAATCTTATTTATCAGGCCCTATAAGGCAGACAGTTTTAGTACAACCATGCAGATTAGTTTATACCAATAAAATACAGTAAAAAATATGCAGCAGACAATAAACAGTGCTTTAAATGGCTAGAATAAGCAATAACTAGTACAAATAAGCAAAAAAAGCAAGATACTTATTTTTATATATCACAGATCAGAGTTATGGTCAGTGCCCCTCCTCCTCTCAGCTCAGTGTGTATAGACAGAAATCCTCTTAAATACCAGGATGTACAACCTGAAACAACTTATAAAAGCTCAAAAGAAAAAAATGAGTGCTTACTCCAAGCCCTATACCAGCCAACCTCTACCAGCCGGCAGCTAATCAACAACAATTACTCTCACTAAAGTTGAAGAAGAAATGCTTCTGCTAAGCCAAGATAGCCTGGAACGTGTGCTCAGAACAAACACTGCAAACAAACAACCAGGCCACAGAGGCAGCAAACCTGAACTGGGGTGTGCTACAGCTACTAGCTACACTATTTTAGGCAGAAAACACTATAGAAATGTTTATCACAGCAGAAAAATAGCAGTGAGCCACTAAATGAAAGTTTTAAACGGATAAAGGAGCAAAGAGAATCTAGAGAATGTGTTTAACTGCAAACACATCAGTTATATGATACACTCCTTGACATGAAATGTATTAGTTAAAAATGTATGTATTTAAACGTTTTGCCAAAAATAGACATAAACATTTTATAGTCTACATTCAAAAGGGGATATAGGTCTATAAGATGAACAACAAGTTGGTTCTTTATCAGGTTTTAAGATAGCAGAGACAAGAGAATATTTCCATTTAGGTGGTATGTTAGATGCATGCATTTTTAACTTTCTGAAAAGTATTTAGAAGAATTTTAGTACATAGTCAGGAAGAATTATTCCATGAAGTCCAGGTGCTTTATTATTTTTCAGATTTTTTTTACATGCTCTTTTAATTCTTTAAATGTGAAAGGTTTATGTATTTTATTCATTTGTTCTTTTGATAGTTTTTATGTATATTTTTTCTTTTAAGAAGCTATTTATGCTCATGTTATTACATATGTTCAGTTCTGAACTATTAACACTTTCATAGTTTTTATTAAAACATAACATATTTTTTAGATCTGAAGTTTTAATAGTTTTGTCCTTATCTTTATATATAATTTTTTTAATGTGGTTCTTCTCTTTCAAGTATTTAGATCTTATAGCTATTTTGTGTAGGCTTTTCGGGTTTAGTGAATATATTTGTAATTTAATTTTTTCTAAATTAATAGAAATTTTATGTTGAAGTATGTCTTGATATTCTTTATTTAACTTTTAATATTTAAAATAGCTGCTTTATCATTAGGTGTGAGATTTCATTTTATTTTATCCAACTCATCTTATACGTCTGATAACTTCTTGTCCCATTCTATTTTTTTAGCTATGCACCATTTCTTAATTTTACCATATATAACTATCTTTAAGGTGTCCTATAATATTATATCCGAGACCTCACCATTATTATTTATTTTTATGAATTGTTTAATTTCATTTAAAATCCATTCTTGGAAGCCTTTCACTTTAGTTATATAAGCTGGGATTCTTTGATTCAGAGTTTCATAGCTTAAGGTTATTTTGAAAGTAATGGCATTGTGATCTGATAAGGGACATGAAACAATCATCATATCATCTATTTTTGAAACTAAAGAGATAGTTACCAAGACTTTATATCATTCTGAGTTCCAAATCTATATGAATAGTGCATAACTTTTAGTGAAGATGGTAGTGTTAAATCACTCGTATCCTTCAGTTTTCTAGAATATATGTAATTATTTAAATGCTTTGCTATAGCATAAATTTTGAAAGATCTTGTTTTTGTGATATCCCTATGTGATAAAATGCAGTTAAAATCACCTGCTAGCAAAATATCACCTCTGAAATGTAATGTCATGATGTTTAAGTACTTCTTCACTGATTTTTGTTCTGTTACCTGGTATCCAATAAGTATTTATGAAGGTGTATAACTTTTTTCGCAATTTTATTACTACTATCCCAAGCATACTATCGTTATCTGAAAATGAATCAATTACTATTGGTGTTCCTAATTTTTTTCCATAAAATGACGATATCTCTTCTTTTATGATTAAACTGAGAATGAACCAAGACTGAATATTTTTTAACAGTAATCTGTTTAAATCTCCTGACAACAAATGAGTTTTGTTGAAGAAGATAATGTCAGCCTTTAGCAAAGATAAATACTTATCAATGACACTTCTCTTTATAGGGTTGTTTAACCCATTAACATTTAATGAAACACACTTCTATGCTGGCATTATTCAGAGAAAATTGAATTAATACTACTTTATAATACTTATCTATATTTATTTTAAAAATAATGTTATTAGCTTTTTTGTTATGGACAAAAAACTAAGTTAAAAAAAAACAATTAAAACTATTAATACATAAACCGTCAACATGGAAAAAGTAATTCCAGGCTTGTTATGCTTTCCATGCAAGCCTCTAACTAGTCAACCCATGACATCTAGTGGCTATTTTTTTCAACTGCAGTAAAAAATATAAACTGGGCGGCCATGGTGGTGCAGTGGTTAGCATTGCCGCTTCACAGCAAGCGGTTCTCCGGTTCGATCCTCAGCTGGGATGCCTTCTGTGCGGAGTCTGCATGTCCTCCCTGTGGTAGTGTGGGTTTCCTCCAGGTGCTCCGGTTTCCTCCCACATCCCAAAGACATGCTGCAGGTGGATTGGACACTCTAAATTGGCCCTAGGTGTGAGTGTGTGCATGTGTGTGCCTTCTGTGGAAGGTTGGGTGCCTGGCTGGCAACTCGACACCGTAAAACTCCACTGCCAATCATGAGCGGACAAGGTGATCTGCTGTGGTGACCCCTAACCGGGAAAAGCCGAAAGAAGAAGAAGAAGAAGAAGTAAAAAATATAAACTAAGGAAATTTAAATGATAAGTAAGTAAAAAAAAAATGAGCTGAAAAGGAAAATGCATATTTATACATACATTCTAAATGTCTACTTTAATAATAGATCTTGGATGTGTGAAGTTTTTATTTGAAGTAATTTTCACTAAGGACCTATGAGATATCTTCTGGTAGATTTAAAATTTTAGGTATCCAGGAATATAGGAATTGTACCATATTTTCACCTTCCATTTGTTCTGGTACTCTGCATATTCTGATATTGTTCCTTCTGGCTCTATTTTCTAAGTCATATATTTTTTGATGAGTTTGTTATTTTTTTGAAGTAAGAGTTCAATATTATTTTCTCCTTCTGTTAATCTGGAATTCATGTCAGAAACTGAATCTTCAATAGCTGCTATCTGTACTCTTTGCTGTCTGAGAACATCATCTATTAGTTCAATTTGTTTGGTACAATTTTCCTTTAATTTGTCAACTTTAATGACAAGTTTGTTAATTTTTAGAGCCATGTCCTGGATATCCAAAAGGATTGACTGCAGTTCCTTCTTCATAGTAGAGTCCCGCTGAGTAGATTTGTAATGGCTCATCTTCCTTCACAGAGATTTCCTATAATGTTTCTTCTTGAAATTTGACAGGAAAATATGTGAAATATCAGTTGCTTTTAACACCAGAATGATCCTTGTAGATTCTAGTTTATTTATTTAGAATTTTTGGTTAGGTATTGGTGAAATAAGCAAAAATATCCCTGTCAAAAGCAGTTGAATAAAGCAGAGCAAACATTCTTTGTTTCTTTTAGCTAACCATTTTGGCCACACCCCATCTTTTTGTTTTTTGATATCTGTATCATTGGCATGCTATTTTATGTGTTATCAAGCAAAACAAAAGCAGTCTGCACACTCAGATGTGGATGCATGGCTCCTTCCATCAATAGCTACTCTATTTTATTTAGAGTTTAATACGTTAAATCTGTAGAAGATTTTACAAACATTCATACGCTATAGAAGATATATAGTATTTATGTGTGTATTTTTCAGACCTGTAAATCATATTAAGCATCATAGCTTTGTTAAGGTTTCAAGTCAAAAATACTTATGAGAGATTTTTATACAATAAAAAGTTTATTCTGCAAGAACATCATTTTGAGAGGACATAGACATCATCATTTTCTAAAGTGTAATGATCAACCAATAACACCTGTTATGAATGTCCAAGTCTGCAATTTAAGTTATGAAATATTCTGCTTTAAAAAGGTCTGAAATTCAGATTAATGATACATTCGAAATTTGTTTTGATCATTTCGACTATGCAGGCGCTACATATGATAAAAAGTGATAAATGTTGGTATTTCATTTTTATCTTATTAGTAAAAGCAGACTTTACAAACCTTGTTGGTATAGACATCCTTTCTCTGTGGGAGTGGGAAGAACAACATTGTACTTCCAAAATCTGCAGGCTTAACATTTTTAGACTGAAACTGACAATTTCCCAGCTGAACTGCAGAAATATCTTAGTTAAACCTTGTTTGAATTTCTATATTTTTTTTTTTTTTTTGTAATTAACTTTGTTTACAACAACCAGTGTTTTATAATTCAGTTCACTGCATAATCTTTCTGTTTCTGAAGTGGAAGCTATTTTTGAGAAGTGTACTCTTTCTAAGGCGTTCCCCACGCCACCATGGACGTTGCACAGCCTGGATATTCTGTATTGAAAATCTCACTTTTTCATCAGAAAGTCTGCAGATCCAAAACTGTGACTGTTAAACATCTATCTCAGTTTTCTAATTTGCATGTTACATGTTTTAGATTCTCAGTCTTCAGCTCTTTGTATCTAGCAACCCTCCATACACCTCAACCTCTTAGGGCAGGAAATATGGACAAAGTCATAAATAATGGTAGGGCAAAGGCTCAAAAATAGGTACTGTTTTTAAATATTGCTCTTATAAACTTAGGAAGTTGATAGAATAACAGGTTTTGCATAAGCGGGTCCCTATCAGTTCAGTGAAAAATCAGTTAATTGAATGGCATTTTCAGTCCAATTACATCAAACTTACTGTTTGTTGAACTGTTCATACTAAGATCGTGGTAGTGAGGATGAGGAAATTTAGATTTCCCCACTGTAGTGCAATCTCGAGTTCCTATATATAATTAGCAAGGGTGGGGGGGCCGTGATGCCCCACCACTGGCAACAGTAACCAAGGAGCCTCAATCCTAACACCAGTGGGTGATGTACATTGGGAGGATGACAAGTATACACACAGTATTTCCAGATGCAGCTTCCTTCATCAAGTGCAATTTCCCTTAAGCACACACAGAGACCACAGTCAGTCTGGGCTGGTTTCTCCCTCTTTCTCCAGATACCAAAATAAGACTCCCCACTGGCACAGCTATAGAGTTGAGATCTTAGCTGAGTGGCCAAGCCAAGACCTCCAGCACTCTCTCTGTCCAACCAGTGCTTTGTGTCCCTGCCCAAGTAGCTGACACACACACACACACACACACACACACACACACACACACACACACACACACACACTTTGAAGTTTGATTTATACACAAACGCACACACCTGGGAAAGGTTGGCTCAGGTTTACTAGCTATGCCCTCTTTTGCCCAGCCTATAAGATAGTTTTCACTGCCACCAGCCAGCTCCTTATCAGCTACTTTAAGGCCTTTAACAAAGGGTGTCCAATCTTACTGTGTAATTTTACTGTTAATACAAATGGTAGTTTGACCAAGAGCAGGCTATTAGGAGTGGCCCACAGTGTCACCAAATAAATATGCAAGTACTCTCAGACCTTAAATATGTCTCATAAATAAGGGTTTAAATATATTTAATAATAAATAATAAAAGAACAAGAAAATAGTATATAATCACAGTAACATCAGACTTCAAAAGCACAGGAAATATTTAAAACAACATTGCAGAAAAGTCTCAAATAAATAAAGAAAAACATCTAAATTAAGTTTTGCTATATTCCTGACTATATCTAGAAAATTGCTATATCCTAGTTAACTTACTTAAACTTACTTACAGAGCAAGCAAGGCAGATGTGAATGGGTCTTCCAGCTGATGTTGTCAGCTCAAAGAAAATACAGAATACTCAGTCTCTCTCAGAGAGCTCCTAAATTAATATATCAAATACTATTGCTGGGATAGCTTGCAAGATGACATCACTTCCTGTCATCTGACTCTATCCTAGGTAAAACTCCATTGATGCAGGTGGTAGCACTTAGCATCTACCTGTGAAAATACATAGACAAGGCTTTTCTTAGATATAAGGCAAATCCTGGAAGTCCCTCCTAAAGCTCTGACTGGAGTAGACTGCCTAAGCAAGTAGTGCTCCTCTTTAACCATTGCAGGCTTCACAATGGTTAGGTCAGAGGCTGTGTCTCTGTTAGCAGAGGCCTGTTTCCCATCTACTAAGATAGGATATAACCTCTTGTGGTAGTTTGGTACACTTGTTGTCTCCAGACAACTTACTGCTGGCATTCTGTCATTCCTACTTACTGGCTTCCCCACTTTTTGTTCCCCACCTTGCCTCCATGGACATCTATATGCCACATGGCCCCACTGTTTGCATTTAAAACATTTAACCCTTGGTCATGGACATGTACCTGGACTAGTGGCTTCCCCTGCTACTGGCAGACTCTGTTGGGGTGGTTTAGGCTGCCCACCATGGGTTCCCTTAGACCCATGAGCATTACTGGGTATCCTTTTCCTGTGCAGTGATACCCTGCTTGCTAGGTATAGGTCTCCCTTTTTCCCCAACTCATCTGTGGTCCTGCATTCCCTATCTGCCAACCAGATTCTCATGCCCTCAGGCAAAGTGCTAAGGGCTTTTTCCCTCACCAAAATGTCTGCCAGCCTTTCAAAAGTGGTGACCTGACACCCTCTCACCCACCTATGAAAATAAATGCTTAGTTCAGCAATATATTCACAAACACTTTCATTACTTCTTGTCATCTGACTCTATCCCAGGTAAAACCCCCATTGATGCAGCTGGTAGCATTTAGCATCTACCTGTGAAAATACATAGACAAGGCTTTTCTTAGATCTAAGGCAGATCCTGGAAGTCATAAAACAATAAAACACCTCCAAGACAATATAGTGAACCTCTAGTTTTAGACATTGTGTCTGTTACTGCACTGAAACTGAAAGATAACATCCTTTTATTACATGGCTATAAAGTAATTTAATTTCAGCTATTTTTCTGAAGTTAACCTCTGGTGTTCCAGTTTCCACTGTTAAAATATATACATCTAAACAGTTACAGTAGTGCAGGTACATTTCTGTTATAATCCAGTAGTGTACACTGTGGTTACATCTTTATGTTCAGTACTTTATAAAATACCTTTTCAACACACACTATTGTACCAGCAGTTTGATATACACATAACATACAGTATAAAATACCTTTTCAACACACACTATTGTACCAGCTGTTTGATATACACATAACATAAAGTTCTAATACAATTGTAACACAAGCATTTGAATCGTGTTGATATTCACAAATAACATATAATTATTTGCAAAATTCCAGAAAGCTCAGCTGACGGTATATCCTTTCATGACAGGGGAAAAGGGAATTTGATGAACGGCATTTCCAATTAAATGTCGTTCGTTGAAGTGACAGTTCACTGAAGTGATTTAGATCCACATTAGCATATATTTTCTGAGTATGAAGTCTAAAACTCAAATATCTGCCATTATTTTCTGACTTCAATCCACAATATTTTGCCATTGATTTGCCAGAAAACCACAATTTTATGAGGAAACAGACTGAAAATATAATGCAAAAATCTGGATATTCTTCAAAAATCTGGACGGTTGAGAGTTATGCAAACTTCTCATTTCCAGATGTAAAAGTACAAGTCAAAGAAAGAGCCTGCAGCAAATGTTTATGGTACAGGAAGTACTCAACAGTATTCAGAAATCCATTTTAGACATTATTTGTCTCCACATCAGATGCCATGTGACAGACTAATTGCAGAAGATTTGCTTTTACAGCACTTTGAAACAGCTCTTATGTGTATATGAACCATAGCAGTCTTAATTATCACATTTATTTTGAAGGCCCTTTGTCTTAAAAACAAATAGCCAAAACATAACTTCCCTAGCTGTAGTCTTACAATCTTGACACTCTGCATTGAAAGGAGGTATGTGGCATTGGAGTGATAACGGTCTAAGGGACACTCTTAAGGGTGCTATAATGTATGGCACAGATACAGAAACTTGGGAAAGTATCTAGAATGCTGTTTTAGTCAGTTAATGAAACATGGCATCTGTAAATTAACAATGCAGTTATGAATTGACCAAGGATGGAAAAACCTTTTTGCATAAAATAATCTACAGATATGTGGGACAGCCATCATTGCTGTTATCTACCTTGGACCCTGCCATAATTACAATAAATTTTAACCCAGTTTCACATTCAGTTCATCATTTTTTAAGCTGTCCTGTAGCAGGAACATGGTAATTATAAAAGATATCTTTGGTAACAAATTATTACAGGATTTGGGACCAGCATAATCTCAACATTGTTTGCTTCCTACATATCAGTAGAACTTACACATGCCTTGTGATATGCAGCCTTAATAGTTCCCATTTTTTCTTGCTAATTTTCTCTGACCTATCACCTTAAGTCATGTGGTCTTGTCCTGGAAATGCTGGGGGTTGAGAGCTTGTTCTATAACATTGTATAAATGTACTTAATGCATGTCTATCACAGGCAAGTACCTGGAAGTTCTACATTTTTAGTACAGAGAACCCTTTTGTTTTCAAGACTGCATACTGTTTTCTTAATATTCGTAGGCTTTAGTGCAGCTCCCGAGCTTTGCAAATTGCAGCAACAGAAGTTATTTTGTTTATTTATTTAATTTGGTAACTGGGGTAGAGCACTGACCCAAATGGACCTATTTCAGTCTCAGCCGAGACAAATATAAATGCAAGTAGACAAGTAAGTCAACAAGTAATACAGGCAAAATGTTGTGTGAAAATAGCACTACCATGGAACATGACTTTCTACAAAGTCTAAACACATTGCTGAAAGCAGAAATTGTTTGCAACGGTATTACAGTAGAAATTTAGTTGGTAATTTACACACACACATATATAGAGACATGATATTCACAATTTTATACAAGTGCTGATTCTGTACACTGTTTTCTAGCTTACATATGGTCTGCGGCATTGTGTGCATGTGTGTGTGTGTGTGTGTGTGTGTGTGTGTGTGTGTGTGTGTGTGTGTGCACACGCACGCGCACGCGTGTGCATGCACACATGTGTGCATGCATGTGCACATGTGCATGCGTGTGCACGTGCATGTGTCTGTATGCATGCATGTATGTGTGTGTGTGTGTGTGTGTGTGTGTGTGTGTGTGTGTGTGTGCTCCCTTGCATCTCCATGCCTCTATGTGTGAATGTCTATCTGTGTCTATTTAATGTATAGCACTATAGCTTTCATTTACTGCTAACTCTGCCTACTGTAATCTCTATCTCACTGGGAGGCTCGATTAGGACAGTTGCATTTATCTCTTTGCACTCCAGGAACACTTCATCTATTGATCATCAGAGACTACACTCTGGCAGCATGGGCACTTTAGTGTCTGAAAAAGGTACTAATTTATCATATAAGAAGCAAAGTTCAAAAACAGCAAAAGTAAAATCCAGAACTACAATGTAGTTATAGCAAGACAAGTCCACCCACACCCACTGCTACTTTCCACCAATAGTATATCTTGTGTTTATCTTTACCTGTGTGTTTATCTTCACCAGTGACCTTGCCATATTGTAAGACTAAATGAGACAGTTATAAATCACCACAGCATGACTTAAACTGGCACATGATTGCAAACACCAGAATAGAAGTCAATATATCAGTGACCTTGGAAACCAGGAATTTGTGTTCTCCATCTCATTCAATATAACACAATGTCAGTCTTGGTTAACTAAGAGAAAAAGTACAAGAATTTCTCCTTACTAGATGTGCAAATCAGACATGAGTATGGAGTATAAAAATGCAGTTCATAGTTACGTGTCCATTCCTGGACCCTGTCAGGTAAGTTTACTCCTTATTGAAATCAGTGGATATCTGAAAGGTGAACACAGGAACTACTGCTTCCAAGAGACATAGGTGCACATACAGTCTTCCTAAGAAAGGTAAATCAAAAGCAATAGTGAAAGGTATAAAGTACGCAATAAGGAATGAAGGGGCAGTGTATTCCTTTACACCTCACTGAGCATAACTCTCAGCTGTACAGATTTTTGCAGAATGTCCAGATTTTTGCCTCATATTTTTGGTCCATTTTTTCATAAAATTGTCATTTTCTGGCAAATCATTGGCAAGTCATTAAAAATAAAAGTCAGAAAATAATGGCAGATGTTTTAGTTTCAGACTTCATACCCTTCAGAAACATAGTGCTAACACAAAACCTGTTATTCTATCAACTTCTACGTTTGTAAGAACAATGTTTAAAAATTGTCCCTATTTGTGGGTCTTTGTCACCACATTATTTATGACTTTATACAAACTTCTTGCTCTAAGAGGTATGTCACTGAGCATTGTCAGGCATAAATAAGGTTTACAATAGGTGCTTTTTTTGGAAATTATTTATTTATTTACTTTTATATAAAATAGACACGCTTTAAATGGCAAAATATATATATTTTTCTGTGGATTTTGCTATAGTATTCAAGTTGTTAATAGTAGACTGTTTTATGATACTGCATCATATAAAAATAATAATGCATTTCAAGTCAGATCATGTATGTAAGAGTTTAATATTACTCCTTTCTTTATCACTTTTATTATCACTGCCCATCATTTGATGCATACTCTGACATGGGCACTTCTAGGTCTCTGCCATGGCTGTATGTATAATATGGTCATTGACTCAATGGCAAGCTACCTACTCAAAAATGCAACAACAGGAGAAAACCTGTCATCTTGGCATTGTCTACATTCCAACTCCTGCAGTCATTTGCCTAATTATATCAAATGCATTGAATGTTTAATGGTTTCCCATGCCTGTTTAAATGATCCAAGATAATGCCTCTTATTTTTGGTCTATTCCTCACAAAAGTTGTGGTTTTCTGACAAATCATTGAGGATTGAAGACACTAAACAATGACAGACAACTAAGTTTCTGACTTCATAACCTTCAGAAATGTATGCTAATGGAAAACCTATTATTTTAGTACTTCATAAGTTTGTAAGAGCGATATTTAAAATCTGTCTCTGATTTTGGGCCTTTGTCCCCCATTATATTTTTTTGTCCAGATTTCTTGCACTAAGAGGTTGAGAGGAGGTATGGACAATGATTAACTTGTTGCCGTACTATACATGAGCACTGTGTGTCTTGGAGTGAGCCACTGAATGGTGCATCAAATCCCTGAGCAGCTCACAGTCTTTGGTACATAATGGAGTAAGACCCTACATAGGTTCATAGGTTTATAGGGGTTTACTAGGCTAATGACCACAAGGGCCTTTTTAAGTCTAGCCATGCATCCCAAATCTCTGACAAGTTCTGATACTCTTGATAAGTGTAAGCATGAGCCAGGGAGATGAACCATTTACAGGTACCTGTGCCCATTAAACACATAGGTGCCAAATCAGGGATGAATTTCTGGTCTCCCATCCAATTGTCCAAGTTGCACTTGAACTGGGTTAGGGAGGAACTCTGCTTCACATGGATGGGGAGCCTGTTCCATAGATGGGGTAGTCTCTGGGATACATACCTATCTCTCCAGCAGGTCCTATTTATATCACAGGCAAGATTTAAGTCTTTAGAATGTGTAATTATGGTGCTGTATGTTTTGTGGATATGCAGCAGGTCCATCAGACTGGAATCTGACAATGCCCTATATGCCAGGCATAGATCTCCCCTCAAAAGCCAGTAGGAGACAGAATACAGTTATAGGGCATTGAGGCGGTCTGCATAGGACATATTACTTACACCCTGTTTTCTTTTAGTGTGGAACCTCTGTGAACATTCCAGTTGTTGGATATGCCTGGTTAGGTACATACCAAAGGGAGCACTGTACTCAATGATAGGGCTGATGGATGGTCAAAACAGTAGAACAATGACTTCCTTAGACTTAGATGGCATACCTTTGTTTATACGTTGTACAACATAGAATGATTCCCTCACCACTGTAGACACATGATGATCAAAGGCTAGATTACTATTGATGTGTGTCCCTAAGTCCCTGACTACTGGGTTAACACTAAGGGGTCAATATGATAGTTACCAGGGATGGAAGACATCCCAAAGGGTACTATTATGCACTTCTTGGCATTTAGTTTTAGTCCATGGCTCTAACATCAGTTGTTTGTCTGTGTCAGCCCCTCCTGGAGAACATTTGCATCAGTGAGAGATTCAATGACAGCTCCTAATTTGCAATCATCTGCAAATTTAGTCAGCCAGAGACCACTGACATTGGCCTTGACTTCTGAGAAGTAAATCCCAAAAAGGAGTGGTCCAAAGACTGATCATTGAGGAACTCCACTTGTGACTGGCCTCCTTGTAGAGGTGGACTCCCCAAGTCTAACTTCCTGGGTCCTATATGTCAGCCAGCTGGCTATCCACTGGGTGACATATGGGTTTGTACCTAACCTCTTGAGTTTGTAAACAGTGCCCAAGTGGGGTATTGTGCCAAATGCCTTGGCCAGGTCAAGGTAGGCAGTGTGAACAATTTTGCCCTCACCCATTGTTTTGGTGACCTTCTCAAAGAAGTCCACCAGGTTGAGTAGGCATGATCTGCCCTTGACAAAACCAAGCTGGGTTGGGTCCAGTGTCTGGAATTTTACTATATCGCTATTGATTATCTACATGATAATAAAACATGCAGTTTTATCACACTGTGTAGTCATAACACTCCATGCACAGAGTAGGCATACACAAGTGAAAAAAAAACTTTCATTGCATGGCAGGAAAAAAAACATAACCTTCTTCAAAGCTGTCCGTTGTGCAGATGAACCTGGTACCAGAACCAAAATGTCCTCATGCCACCCCCACACCCCACCCCCATTTCAGCCAATGAGAGCCGTTAAATCACCAGAGCTCTTCATTTTTGTAAATGACAGCCCTTTATGAATTTCATTTAGACATAATGATGGATCACAGCACAGCAGAGAGCAAATCATTAATGTATAGATGGGGCACATACCTTTTTAACAATCTGCACACTGCTGTAATGTCCTGCACTGTGGTCCTAGTGCCAGAAATGTAACAGTGATCAGAATGCCTGCAGAACCAGAGCACAGAGCACATAATGCTTACCAGGTGCTACTGTGTGTCATTCACAAAAACACATTCCTTTGCATGCCAGCATTTTGTACCACTTTCCATATCTATGAATCATAATGCAGAATTCTCTCATTCTAAATATAGTGTGTAGAATGCTTGTCCGTATCTGTGCACCGTGTTTAGAAATCCACCAGACAGAAAGAAGCTCAGTGTAGATTTATGTTCATAATGAACCAATGGAACAAATGGTACACAAGGTGTTATTAATATATTGCCTTTTCAGTGATTTGTCCTGTTCTATTGCTTGGTAAATGTTGTGACCAGGAAGAACACATTAATGCTGCATTTGTCATTGTAATTCCCTTGTAGACACTCCATAAACTCTGTGTTTATTGAACGAGTGCAATACATTTGCACAAAACCCCCTTGATGCTGCAAGTCTGGTTCATCACTCAATGCATTATAGAAAAGAAAGGAGGAATCAGATGGTCACCTAGCAGCTGATCGCAGTTGCATTACCAGAGGAAAAACTGAGGTAGGGAGATTTATTTCTTACACTTATCCAATGTGTACCTTACAAACCTATATACTTCTTGGCTGTAATTGCTGAAGAAATAAATACTCCTATAGCAAGCATGCATTTATGTTGAGGTAAAACTATACAGTGGTGGTAGTAATGTGACATTTTAATGTAGACTTAGATTTACACCAGATTATCTCAAGTGTTACCCTGTTCAGTTTGGGAGGCGAGCACTATTCATTGCTTAAAAAGGATGGCAAGAAGTTTTAAGTTGTCTGCTTAAAGGTGTATATGGCTAGCCATCTTATTGTTTCCATGATCACTTACCTTTTCATTCCTATGTTCTTAAGTTATATCCTTGGTAATGCACAGAGAATGAAATGTAACCTAAAATGTCATGACAGAATTCTGTGATTTTTTTTTCAGATATGTGAAAAAAGGTTTGTAACTTAAGAAAGAAAGAAACAGGCTGCCAGCATATCTTATTTATTTTACTACAAACCTCGTTGTTATGCTATGTGAGTATTTTTATTAACATATGTATTTATTTATTTTTTTAAGTTTGTTTACCAGATTTATTTTTTTAAGTTTATTACCAGAGTAGTGCTCAGATCACAAAAGACCATTTGTAGACACACCCAAATTGAAGAAATTCACAAGAAAATAAAACAGAACTAATTGACAAATATGGAGTAATCACTAAAGAAAATCTAATGATAAGAGTAATACCATTTTGCATGCCTTCACCTAGAAATACAGTCAAAATTAGCACTATTAATCTTGTGAAGCACTTCATTTTAATAATTTCTTTAATTGTTCCATTTCTAAAGACACCTGTTACTTTTGTCAATTCATTCCTGTGCATTCTGAAAGCTGTATTCATTTTTATTGGTGTTGCCTATCTGTGCTGCATAAAGAGTGTAGTCATTTTACTCCAGAAATCTCTCATTCTTCTCAACAGCCATCTGGTTTTAAAAGGTGATCTTGGCAGACTAACTTTTATTGTTTTCCATATTTACTCATCAGCTTTCTTCTGTACTGAATTTGTTCAAGGGCTGGCAACAGTCAAGATTACAGTCAGTAAGCAGGATTGTTATCATGGGTATGATTCATGAGGAATGCCCACTCCATCTATCACACCTATAACTATGTGATCCTTTTCCATGACCAACCAACTTCTGTAGCAATGGGTAAATAAATACGCATCCCTCCTGGTGCCACGGTGTATGACTTTACAACACATTCCAGTTCTATCCTCTGGTTGGAACATGTAGACGAGTTCTCAATGTCACACAGTATTAAAAGTTCTTGTGAATCAAAGCCAAACGGTTTGTCTTGTGCCATTACATTTCTTTGGAGAGCTCAAGCTTTCTCCATTTAGCAATTTTTCCTCACAATGACTGTCACATCAGCAGACAGTGCACAGCCGTGAACTACCACTGCTGCTGCCAAGTGACTGTTGGGTGAATGTTCTTCATTCTAAAGTTACCAGATTTTCATACAGATATATAAAAATATATAAATAAATAAATATGATAAATAATAAAGTAGCATTAGTCTAAGCAGTTATTCGGTTTGCTAAATGTTTTTAACTGCAGGTTCTAGGCATCATTCTGTGTACACTTTCCTTTTCTGTCTCATCAAAGCCAGCTGTCCCACAGGCCTTTACAAACTGTAACTACTGCATTGCATAAGGCTTGATAACCAGCCAAAATGAACAGCATTTTCTATACTTCTTGACAGGATGGTTCTCAGCTCCAGTCAGCAACCTTCGCCCCATGTCTTACCTCCTTCCTCCCATGTCTCTCCATAATCCATCACACCCACCACTCTTTAATGCCAACACTAAGCCCAGGTCCAAAAAACAAACTAACCTAATATCAGGGTGTACGTTATGTTATCGAACTTTTAAAAGTTCGAACGTCATATGGTCAACACCGTATGATCGAACTTTTAAAAGTTCGAACGTTTCAACGGAGATCTCTGTACACTGCGGAATGGGAATATTTCCTTTTCCTGCACTGTAGTGCAATCTCAGAGTTGGTATATTTAAACAGTGTGTGGCGTGGGGAATGCAGCCTCTCACTTTGGGGGGTGCAGGGGGGCTTGCCCCCTCCTTAAAACGGTCAGGTAGGTTTTTTCTGTTGTTTATTTTTTAACTTTTCAAACTTTTAAAAGTTTGATCATATGGCTTTGACCACATGGTGTTCGAACTTTTAAAAGTTCGATATAATATACACCCTAATATCATGCCTTCAAAAAAAAAAACATAAGGCAAGCCATTCCCTAGACCTGCACAGTCACCTTTATCCCAGACAATCTGTCCCTTCAATTTACGCACTTCCGGGGCTATGACACTCACAAAACAGAAACACATCCACCAGCAAAACTAGAAGCAAAGGCTCACAGCCATATCAAATGGCTTAGTGTCCAGCAGCCAACACCCAGTCTTAGAAGCAGCAATTCAGCAGCTTCATGATGGCAGCTGAAAGTCATGCCATCTCTCATTTTACCCATAGTTCTCAGTGAATCAGGTACATAGTTCAACAGAATCAGGGACAAATCTAGAAGAAATCAGGGACAATCAGGGACAATTTCAAAATATTAGCTTTAGTAGTTTGAGACATTAATAAACTAGTACTGCGAGGACGCCAATAAGTGCCTCTACTTAAGACTGGAAAGAACACGGTAACTGTTCAACTGGTAATCCAATCACACCTTTATTATGGTAAATGTTAAAAACAAGGTAATAATCGAAATAACTCCAAATACTGAAAAAAAAAATCATAAACTGAATACTAGTTAAGCGCTTTCACCCAGTATATCCAGGCTGCTTCAGAACTAGTTTTCTGTTGACATAACAGCTGTTTTAAGCCTTTTTAGGTGCCAAATTGAGATTTGAAATTTTAAAGCGATATTAACCCTATTACAGGACATACATAAATATACAATATAAATAAAGAAGAAACCATTTCCTATTGCAAATAACTTATATAAAAATACTACATGATATTAAATCTAGTGACAACAATGATGTGAAAATAGAAATATATATATACATTCATTATACAGTTAATAAATAATAATATTAGATAAATATATGATGAATGAAGGTAAAAAACTGAACCGAAAAATATGCTCTGAAATATCACAATAAATATAATAAATATAATGAATAAATGCATATAAATCAATACTATAGTATAATATTAAATGGTATTAAACACTGTATTGTAAATATTAAAAATATTAAGAATAGTTCAAATATAAAATATTAAATAAATAAATATGTTTTGTATTATGTTTTAAAAATAGAATTAAAAATAGTTGGAAATTGTCTATAATAATTCCAAAAATGGTTTTACAGATATATATTCATTTAATCCAGGGGGTGTTGTGGCATCTAATAAAATTTGCCACTTCGCTTCCTTATAATTTAATAAACTTTTACAATCACCTCCCTTAGGATCTACTTTTACCACTTCTAAAATATTGAATTTAAATTCATGATCTGCACCTTCCCTATCAATGTGCCTATATAAGGCATTATTTTTATCTTTAGTTCTTATACAGCACAAATGGTCGTAAATCCTTTTTCTAAAATTTCTCTCTGTTTTTCCTATATAAAAACCTGGACATTTCTGACATTTACCCAGATAAACAACCATTTTGCTATTACAATTACTTGTCTTACTTATTACTCAGTTTTTCTGTGCATTATCTAACTTTATATATCTCTGTTCTGAGATGTATTTACATTGATTACAAGACCCTTATTTTTTAGTCCCATTAGTCGTCGTCTTTTCTCCATTTTTGTTATTATTTTTGTATTCCACTGTCTGTTTCATATTTTTCCCCATTTTGTAAATAAAATTGGGTCTTTTACACACAATCTTGGAAAGATGAGTGTCATCAGTTAAAATATACCAAAAATTATTTATAATTTTTTTGATATAGTCTGTAGCCATATTAAACTGTATAATACATGCTCTATTAAATCTTTCTATATTTATATAGTTATCATTGATTGGAAGTGTATTTCCCTCTTGTTTATCAACTAAATACTTACTACCTAATAAAGGTCTGTATCTAGTACTTCTGAATTGCATAATATATTGAATCGTGTCTTCCAACATACTAACAGGGTAGCCTCTTTGTATAAATAGCTCCTTAATAAATTCCAATTCAACTTTTAAATACTCGTCTCCAGATGTCATACGTGCTGCCCTTACACATTGTCCTTTAAAAATATTTTTCTTTAATTTATCAGGATGGCAGCTAGTATATTCTAAATAATTGTTAGAAAAAGTATTTTTTTTGTATATAGTAGAATTTAATTTATCACCCTGATATGTTATGTAGGTGTCCAAGTAAGGTACTCCTGTTTTGTTAACCGAATGTGTGAATTTTAAATATTCACTGCTACTATTTAAAAAATGTAAAAATAATTCTAATCTGTTTTCATCTGCCTCCTATAGAATATAAATGTCATCCAAAAAGCGCGAATAATAAGAAATGTATTGAAAATATTCACTAGTAAATATTTTTTAACTGTGAATCACCAAATGGAAGACTTTAAAAGTTGTAGCAATTTATCGAATCCTGATGTCATTGAATATGGGAATTTAAAGAACATGATTTTCACATTAGGCAAAAAACTGAAAAGTATAAATGGGCTTAAAATAGACAACACCTATTTATCTAGAAACATTGACAAGAAAATAGTACCTATGGGCTTAAGATTTTTCAAGTTGCCCTTAGGACTTGAATTGTCTGGTGAAGCAAAGAAAGAATTTAATGATTTTTTTGATGAATGTGGATTCAATTTTATGCAGTTACTTATGAAATATAACAATGAGAAACTTAGCAAATTAATTATAGAAGCAGAAAAGTCAAACAATAGTATTATTAATGATCTTTTATTTCCTGAATGGGAAAACCTATATAATAAACAGTATCAGGAAGCAAACAAGTGGATTTCTAACATAACTAAACGTAAACTCAAAAAGTTCGAAAGGGACAGTGATAATATAACAAGAATACAGCTTATATTTGGCCATATATCAAAGATAAAGTTGACATTTTTTTCAATAATACTAGTAAAGCTACACAGGAGAGAGGAGAGAAGAGATTCACATATTATCAAAGTAAAAGCAACAACAATAATTTGCAAACTTTTGGGGGACATGTTTATGATGGGGATTTTCAGATGGTAAAAGAGAATACACTCAACCGTACAAGAACGGGTACCAGAATTATGCGAGGAGAAAGAGATTTTAGAAGGAAACTTAGAGAATGAAGTTAATTGTTATCGATCAGAGAGGAGAAATGACATTGTAATAAGTGGCAACATTTATAGATATAAAAATTTTAACATATACAATTATACAGACTTAATAATAGACCAAACACATTTTGATTTATTCGTAAAAGGGATGAAATTTATTCCTAATCCGAAATTTGATATTGTGGATACTATCATTGATTTTAAGAAATTCATTATAAAAATCAATTTAAATGTTTATTTTAATAATTCTGATAAATCTGATGTTGGTTATCTTGATTTTCACGCTAATACAAGGACAGGGTTAAAGAAAACCAGTACATTTGTGCCTCCAAGTCATCCAAAAGTGGAATTGTATGAAAAAATCACTACTAGAGAAATATACCGTGAATCTGGTAAATTGAAACAAATAACTTGTACTAACAATTTAACCCAAGAAGAGGAAAAGACGCTACTGAACATCAGAGACAATCACAATATTAGAGTAATGAAACCTGATAAAGGGGGAGGGGTAGTTCTTTATGATAACATTCAATATACAAAGAAAATATATGATATATTACACTATTCTGGAAATTATATCCCGAGTTCTTTGAATGAGCTAAATATAGCTTATTTCAGGATTGATTCCTACATAGAGGAATATTATATAGAGGGAAGAATAGCAAAAGAGACAGATGACTTTTTAAAAGTCAAGTCTCCTAAACTTGCTACCCTTATAGGAATACCTAAGGTGCATAAAGATGCATTAGATCCCCCTATGCGACCGATTGTCTCAGGTAGCAAGTCTAAGACTTACCCGTTGGGAAAATATATAGACATCAAATTAAAATTTTTGTATGAAAAAATTACACATATGGTAAAGGACTCATGGATTTTCTTGGAAAATTATCCAATAAAAAGGAATTATGACAATATATATTTTCTTACAATTGATGTAATTGAATTATTTTCCTGTATACACAAAGAAAAAGGGTTAGAAGCATTCACCAGTAGCATAAGGAAACATGCAAACATGCAATGGGATGAAATTTGTTTAATAGAAGAATTGATGGCCATCGTATTAGACAACAATTTTATATTTTTTGAAGGCATATATTTTAAGCAAATTAGAGGTGTTGCGATGGGAGCAGCATGTGCTCCCATCTACGCCAATCTGGTTATGCTTCATTGAGAAGAAACAGTATTATTTAATAGTGAATATTTTCAATACATTTCTTATTATTTGCGCTTTTTGGATGACATTTATATTCTATGGGAGGCAGATGAAAACAGATTAGAATTATTTTTTTATTTTTTAAATAGTAGCAGTGAATATTTAAAATTCACACATTCGGTTAACAAAACAGGAGTACCTTACTTGGACACCTACATAACATATCAGGGTGATAAATTAAATTCTACTATATACAGAAAAAATACTTTTTCTAACAATTATTTAGAATATACTAGCTGCCATCCTGATAAATTAAAGGAAAATATTTTTAAAGGACAATGTGTAAGGGCAGCACGTATGACATCTGGAGATGAGTATTTAAAAGTTGAATTGGAATTTATTAAGGAGCTATTTATACAAAGAGGCTACCCTGTTAGTATGTTGGAAGACATGATTCAATATATCATGCAATTCAGAAATACTAGATACAGACCTTTATTAGGTAGTAAGTATTTAGTTGATAAACAAGAGGGAAATACACTTCCAATCAATGATAACTATATAAATATAGAAAGATTTAATAGAGCATGTATTATACAGTTTAATATGGCTACAGACTATATCAAAAAAATTATAAATAATTTTTGGTATATTTTAACTGATGACACTCATCTTTCCAAGATTGTGTGTAAAAGACCCAATTTTATTTACAAAATGGGGAAAAATATGAAACAGATAGTGGAATACAAAAATAATAACAAAAATGGAGAAAAGACGACCACTAATGGGACTAAAAAATGTGGGTCTTGTAATCAATGTAAATACATCTCAGAACAGAGATATATACAGTTAGATAATGTACAGAAAAAACGAGTAATAAGTAAGACAGGTAATTGTAATAGCAAAATGGTTGTTTATCTGGGTAAATGTCAGAAATGTCCAGGTTTTTATATAGGAAAAACAGAGAGAAATTTTAGAAAAAGGATTTACGACCATTTGTACTGTATAAGAACTAAAGATAAAAATAATGCCCTATATAGGCACATTGATAGGGAAGGTGCAGATCATGAATTTAAATTCAATATTTTAGAAGTGGTAAAAGTAGATCCTAAGGGAGGTGATTGCAAAAGTTTATTAAAATATAAGGAAGCGAAGTGACAAATTTTATTAGATGCCACAACACCCCCTGGATTAAATGAATATATATCTGTAAAACCATTTTTGGAATTATTATAGACAATTTCCAACTATTTTTAATTCTATTTTTAAAACATAATACAAAAACATATTTATTTATTTAATATTTTATATTTGAACTATTCTTAACACATATTTTTAATATTTACAATACAGTGTTTAATACCATTTAATATTATACTATAGTATTGATTTATATGCATTTATTCATTATATTTATTATATTTATTGTGATATTTCAGAGCATATTTTTCGGTTCAGTTTTTTACCTTTTTTCATCATATATTTATCTAATATTATTATTTATTAATTGTATAATGAATGTATGTATATATTTCTATTTTTACATCATTGTTGTCACTAGATTTAATATCATGTAGTATTTTTATATAAGTTATTTGCAATAGGAAAGGGTTTCTTCTTTATTTATATTGTATATTTATGTATGTCCTGTAATAGGGTTAATATCTCTTTAAAATTTCAAATCTCAATTTGGCACCTAAAAAGGCTTAAAACAGCTGTTATGTGAACAGAAAACTAGTTCTGAAGAAGCCCGGATATACTGGGTGAAAGCACTTAACTAGTATTCAGTTTATGATTTCTTTTTTTTCAGTATTTGGAGTTATTTCGATTATTACCTTGTTTTCAACATTTACCATAATAAAGGTGTGATTGGATTACCAGTCGAACAGTTACCGTGTTCTTTCCACTCTTAGGTGGAGGCACTTATTGGCATCCTCGCAGTACTAGTTTATTAAGTCGTTGGCTTATTGCATTCAGTTTAATTTGAGACATTAACAGAATAGAAGAATATAGCAATAACCCACGCCTGGGTGTGGGTAATGCTGGATTTACCCACGGTTGGTGTAGTTTGGTCACGAGGGCGAAGCATTACCCACACGCAGAAGTGGGTTATTGCTATTATACAATGACATTATTTAAGAAAAAAAATAATTACTTTTCTTAAATAATGGCATTGTATAATGCCTCCTTGCTGCCCTGTCTGGTATTCTGCGGCAGTTCTGATGTACTGTGCATGCGTATGCCTCGCAGTACATCAGAACTGTGGGCAAAAGCAACGGAGAAAGCAAGATCTCCATTGGTTTTTACAAACTGTTTTCGCTATGTTAAATGGGTTTATCATAGCGAGACAGCTTTAAAAAAAGCAACGGAGAATCTCCGTTGCTTTTAAAGTCTCGCTATGTTAAACCCATTTAACATAGCGAGACAGTTTGAAAAAGCAACGGAGAAAGCAAGATCTCCGTTGCTTTTTACAATTGTCTCGCTATGTTAAAGGAGTTTAACATAGCGAGACAGCGTTAAAAAAGCAATGTAGAATCTCCGTTGCTTTTTTTAAAGCTGTCTCGCTATGTTAAACTCGTTTAACATAGCGAAACAGTGTGAAAAAAGAGTTATAGCAATGGAAAAAGTCCGGGCGACCGGACCTTTTTCCATTACTATAACTCTGATTTAGAACGCACGCTGACCAATCAGCGTGCACGTTTTTGAATATTAATGGGGGGGGGGTAGTTGTATAATGTGAATTAATATACATTCACTGAAGTAAAAGAAGTCTATAACTCTAATTATCGGCATTATGTATTAAGTGCAACAGTCCAGGACCCCAAGGACAATTCTCAGCACATCCCAGCAAGTACAGTGGCATAAGAAATAACTGTTAGTAAAGAAGTGATCAACTTGGAGATATAGATAAATATTTAGAGATGTTTATTGAAACATTTAATGAGGATGGTAGTGTAAGATCAGCTCAGATAATTGGGATGAACAATAACAGTTCACCAAGTAGCAGATGCCCGTGGAACCATTGCACGGCCAAAGTAGATGAACCACAGTCAACAAAAAAGCCAGCAAATGTTGGTAATAACCATGTAAAAAAATATATTTATTAACCAGAGGGAAGAAAACCTCCCCTACTGGAATGCTGCTATTATTGAATATTAATAGCAAAAAAGCTATACACAAAAAAGGAATAAATTCCCACAATATTGAATTCAAAATTCAGACCGGTTTCGGCTCATATCAGCCTTCTTCAGTGAAATAAAAAATGAGAAAACAGATTAACACAGTGCACAGATAAATATATGGATTGGTCCCACCCATGGTCCAATCCAAACACAGAATTCACAATTGGTCATTAAGACCAGGTGCAAACAGAGCTCCAAGTTTAATGATCCATTTTTTCTCCTTGGAGCTGAGTAATTCCTGCCAAAACTGTTTGTCAGTACATTTCCCTCTGATACAATCAATGACCACAAATTTATATGAAGCAGATGCATGTTGCAAACAATGTTTATATAAGGCATTACTGGTACGTTTCTTTTTGATGTCACTCAAGTGCTCACAAATTCTTAAACGGAAAGCTCGAGAAGTCTTTCCTACATAGAAGGCAGAACAAACGCAGGTCACCAAATAGATGACCCACTCAGTATTACAATTAGCCCAAAACCTTATGTCAAAAACTTGTGAGGTATTTTTGCTGGTAAATTCAAGAGTGCGTGACACACGAATACAAAATGAACAATGCCCACAAGGAATACATCCAACTATGGGTTTGCCTAGAATAGACCGCTGAGTTGGTTCCGAAAAATCTACCCCCCCTCTCTTAAAGTGACTCAATTTTGAACCAATGGTTTGTCCCCTTTTAAATGAAAAAGAACAATGTTCTGGCAACATAGAGCAGAGTTTTAAATCAGCTTTGAGAATGTTCCAATGTCTCTGTATGATATCTTTAAAGCCTTGTGTGTTACGTCCATATGTAGTTACCAGACGTAAGGGTTGTAACTGTTGGCCATTATTCCTGTCCTTATATGTTAATAGGTCATCCCTATTTAAGTTGGACACAAATCTTTTGGCAACATGTATCGAACCTGGACGATAACCCCTCCTAATAAATCTACAAGTCAGATCATCTTGGGCATCAGTGAAAGATTGGTGGCTAGAACAGATTCTTCTGGCTCTAAGAAACTGAGATTTCGGTATATTATGGATGACATGTTGTGGGTGGAAGCTGGTGGCATGTAATATAGAATTAAATTCAGGGAATTTCCTAAACATCCTGGAGGATAAAGTATGATCCTGGTTCCTAGTAATTTCTACATCAAGAAATACTATCCTAGATTTATGATGGGTCAATTTAAATTCAATCCCCCATATGTTGTTATTCAGATATTCAAGAAATTCCATGAGATACAATTCATCAGCTTTCCACACCAACCAACAGTCATCCAAATACCAACGCCAAATATCCATCTCACACATATATATGTTATGTGTGACATCATAAATAATGATCTCCTCAATGTATGCCATAAACAGATCTGCATATATGGGTGCAAAAGATGCACCCATAGCAGTACCCTGCTTCTGCCAATAGCAAGAATTCTGAAAATAGAAAACATTGCTAGACAGTACATATTCTGTAAGGCATACAAGAAAAGTATTGAATCCGGATGGATATAAACCTGATCTAGCCAACCAATAGTCCAACGCTTGTAAACCCGCCCAATGGGGAATGTTGGTATAAAGAGAGGTGATGTCCAGGGTACATAATAGCCAATGTGATTGAAGTTGGGAATTGTTGATAATATCCAGGAATTGGGTGGTGTCTTGAATCCTAGCTCTAATTTGACTCAATAACGGTTTTAAATGTAGAGTCAAATATTCAGATAGTGGTTCCGTAAGAGACCCATGTCCAGAGACTATTGGTCGCCCAGGTGGTTTGGTGGCATGTTTGTGAATCTTTGGCAAAAGATATATATACTGTCTTTTCGGTGACCCAACCAGTAACTGCTCTTTCACTTCATCAGTAATAATGCCTTCATCCACTGCCTTGGTTAAAAAATCATCAATCTGGCTTTTAAAGTGGGGAGAAGGATCCACTAACATCTGCCTATAATATTGAGTATCACCCAATTGTCTCATGGCCTCACCATCATAAGCAGTTTTATCCATTATCACCACCGCTCCTCCTTTGTCCGCTGGAATAATGACCAAATTTTTATTACCAATCAACTCATCCAAACAGCCTAATTCCTCAGTAGTCAAGTTGTTATAGGTGACTGGAAAGTCTTTGAGATGACAATGTATGTCCCGTAGGACATTTTTCTGAAATACCCCTACCAGATGATTCATAGGTGGTATAAAAGTTGATTTTTTAAATCTGAATTTGCCAAATGTATCACAAGGGACATTGGAACCATTATCCTCTACATTGCTATCAAAAAACACCTTCAAATTTAGTATACGACAAAAATTGGTGACATCCTGTGCAAAAGACTGCTCTGAGACAAAAAACCCTGGAACAAAATTAAGCCCTTTGTTAAGTAATTTAATTTGTGCATTAGTTAAATCATGAGATGAAATATTGTGAACATTGGAATCCAAACTTATTGTTGTGTCATGATCTTCATTAGTGTTTCCAAACTGTGTTTGGATTTTATGTTTCCTATGCTTCCGCCCCCCTCATCGGTATCTAAATTGAGAGGGTGTGTCAAATTGTCTCTTTTGGACATGGGTGGTCCCTCACATGAGTGTGAGTCAGAGTCACCTTCTGTGTTGGAGGAATAATCTTCCCCAGATGTCCCACTAGACAGACCCGTTTTGGACTTAAGAATAGACCTGGGCCTTTTTCTTTTGGGAGTGGATGCTCTTTTGTCATGTTTGTGATCATCCTTGGGCAATCTGAAAGATACATTCTTGGAATTATCAAAAGGTTTCCCCCTATCATAATCACCCACATCACGAAGAAATTTTTTAATTTTTCTATCTTTTAGGGTGGTTTCTAATTTAGACAGATCTGTAGTAAGTTTCTTAACTTGTATGGAAAAAGATTCACAAGCTTCGAACTTATTCGTTTGTGAACTTAAGGCATCTAAATCCTTAATACCCTGTTGGACCTTACGCCCATAGAACTCGGCCAAAGCATCCACAAATTGGGATGAGGCCGACTGTTGGATTTGACCCCAATCTTGAATCAACTGGTCATCAATATCAGAGACCAAAGGCTGTATCCCGAGTTCTTTGAATGAGCTAAATATAGCTTATTTCAGGATTGATTCCTACATAGAGGAATATTATATAGAGGGAAGAATAGCAAAAGAGACAGATGACTTTTTAAAAGTCAAGTCTCCTAAACTTGCTACCCTTATAGGAATACCTAAGGTGCATAAAGATGCATTAGATCCCCCTATGCGACCGATTGTCTCAGGTAGCAAGTCTAAGACTTACCCGTTGGGAAAATATATAGACATCAAATTAAAATTTTTGTATGAAAAAATTACACATATGGTAAAGGACTCATGGATTTTCTTGGAAAATTATCCAATAAAAAGGAATTATGACAATATATATTTTCTTACAATTGATGTAATTGAATTATTTTCCTGTATACACAAAGAAAAAGGGTTAGAAGCATTCACCAGTAGCATAAGGAAACATGCAAACATGCAATGGGATGAAATTTGTTTAATAGAAGAATTGATGGCCATCGTATTAGACAACAATTTTATATTTTTTGAAGGCATATATTTTAAGCAAATTAGAGGTGTTGCGATGGGAGCAGCATGTGCTCCCATCTACGCCAATCTGGTTATGCTTCATTGAGAAGAAACAGTATTATTTAATAGTGAATATTTTCAATACATTTCTTATTATTTGCGCTTTTTGGATGACATTTATATTCTATGGGAGGCAGATGAAAACAGATTAGAATTATTTTTTTAATTTTTTAAATAGTAGCAGTGAATATTTAAAATTCACACATTCGGTTAACAAAACAGGAGTACCTTACTTGGACACCTACATAACATATCAGGGTGATAAATTAAATTCTACTATATACAGAAAAAATACTTTTTCTAACAATTATTTAGAATATACTAGCTGCCATCCTGATAAATTAAAGGAAAATATTTTTAAAGGACAATGTGTAAGGGCAGCACGTATGACATCTGGAGATGAGTATTTAAAAGTTGAATTGGAATTTATTAAGGAGCTATTTATACAAAGAGGCTACCCTGTTAGTATGTTGGAAGACATGATTCAATATATCATGCAATTCAGAAATACTAGATACAGACCTTTATTAGGTAGTAAGTATTTAGTTGATAAACAAGAGGGAAATACACTTCCAATCAATGATAACTATATAAATATAGAAAGATTTAATAGAGCATGTATTATACAGTTTAATATGGCTACAGACTATATCAAAAAAATTATAAATAATTTTTGGTATATTTTAACTGATGACACTCATCTTTCCAAGATTGTGTGTAAAAGACCCAATTTTATTTACAAAATGGGGAAAAATATGAAACAGATAGTGGAATACAAAAATAATAACAAAAATGGAGAAAAGACGACCACTAATGGGACTAAAAAATGTGGGTCTTGTAATCAATGTAAATACATCTCAGAACAGAGATATATACAGTTAGATAATGTACAGAAAAACCGAGTAATAAGTAAGACAGGTAATTGTAATAGCAAAATGGTTGTTTATCTGGGTAAATGTCAGAAATGTCCAGGTTTTTATATAGGAAAAACAGAGAGAAATTTTAGAAAAAGGATTTACGACCATTTGTACTGTATAAGAACTAAAGATAAAAATAATGCCCTATATAGGCACATTGATAGGGAAGGTGCAGATCATGAATTTAAATTCAATATTTTAGAAGTGGTAAAAGTAGATCCTAAGGGAGGTGATTGCAAAAGTTTATTAAAATATAAGGAAGCGAAGTGACAAATTTTATTAGATGCCACAACACCCCCTGGATTAAATGAATATATATCTGTAAAACCATTTTTGGAATTATTATAGACAATTTCCAACTATTTTTAATTCTATTTTTAAAACATAATACAAAAACATATTTATTTATTTAATATTTTATATTTGAACTATTCTTAACACATATTTTTAATATTTACAATACAGTGTTTAATACCATTTAATATTATACTATAGTATTGATTTATATGCATTTATTCATTATATTTATTATATTTATTGTGATATTTCAGAGCATATTTTTCGGTTCAGTTTTTTACCTTTTTTCATCATATATTTATCTAATATTATTATTTATTAATTGTATAATGAATGTATGTATATATTTCTATTTTTACATCATTGTTGTCACTAGATTTAATATCATGTAGTATTTTTATATAAGTTATTTGCAATAGGAAAGGGTTTCTTCTTTATTTATATTGTATATTTATGTATGTCCTGTAATAGGGTTAATATCTCTTTAAAATTTCAAATCTCAATTTGGCACCTAAAAAGGCTTAAAACAGCTGTTATGTGAACAGAAAACTAGTTCTGAAGAAGCCCGGATATACTGGGTGAAAGCACTTAACTAGTATTCAGTTTATGATTTCTTTTTTTTCAGTATTTGGAGTTATTTCGATTATTACCTTGTTTTCAACATTTACCATAATAAAGGTGTGATTGGATTACCAGTCGAACAGTTACCGTGTTCTTTCCACTCTTAGGTGGAGGCACTTATTGGCATCCTCGCAGTACTAGTTTATTAAGTCGTTGGCTTATTGCATTCAGTTTAATTTGAGACATTAACAGAATAGAAGAATATAGCAATAACCACGCTTGGTAATGTTGATTTACCCACGGTTGGTGTAGTTTGGTCACGAGGGCGAAGCCCGAGTGGCCAAACAAAGCCAACCGTGGGTAAATCCAGCATTACCCACACGCAGAAGTGGGTTATTGCTATTATACAATGACATTATTTAAGAAAAAAAATAATTACTTTTCTTAAATAATGGCATTGTATAATGCCTCCTTGCTGCCCTTCCGCAGCTGTCTGGTATTCTGCGGCAGTTCTGATGTACTGTGCATGCGTATGCCTCGCAGTACATCAGAACTGTGGGCAAAAGCAACGGAGAAAGCAAGATCTCCATTGGTTTTTACAAACTGTTTTCGCTATGTTAAATGGGTTTATCATAGCGAGACAGCTTTAAAAAAAGCAACGGAGAATCTCCGTTGCTTTTTTTAAAGCTGTCTCGCTATGTTAAACCCATTTAACATAGCGAGACAGTTTTGAAAAAAGCAACGGAGAAAGCAAGATCTCCGTTGCTTTTTACAAACTGTCTCGCTATGTTAAAGGAGTTTAACATAGCGAGACAGCTTTAAAAAAGCAATGGAGAATCTCCGTTGCTTTTTTTAAAGCTGTCTCGCTATGTTAAACTCGTTTAACATAGCGAAACAGTGTGAAAAAAGAGTTATAGCAATGGAAAAAGTCCGGGCGACCGGACCTTTTTCCATTACTATAACTCTGATTTACAACGTGCACGCTGACCAATCAGCGTGCACGTTTTTGAATATTAATGGGGGGGGGGTAGTTGTATAATGTGAATTAATATACATTCACTGAAGTAAAAGAAGTCTATAACTCTAATTATCGGCATTATGTATTAAGTGCAACAGTCCAGGACCCCAAGGACAATTCTCAGCACATCCCAGCAAGTACAGTGGCATAAGAAATAACTGTTAGTAAAGAAGTGATCAACTTGGAGATATAGATAAATATTTAGAGATGTTTATTGAAACATTTAATGAGGATGGTAGTGTAAGATCAGCTCAGATAATTGGGATGAACAATAACACCCCGTTTGATCAAAGGCCCAGAATGGTTACCACTGATACCTCTAGCACCCCATCATGTCTGTTATTACCAACAATACCCTCTGAAAGAGAGCTCCCCTCAGCAACTTTAAGCCATGGCATTATCAACGCAAACAGCATGGGCAACAACCTTGGAAACAAAATGCCGGGCTCTGTTATTACTGCTCATATATTATAAGCTGTAAAAGAAAAGGTTTGGAGAGGTGATTTCATGGACATCTTTAATTTAGCAGATGGAAAACAGTGGATCGTTCATACTAACCTTAAAGGGTCTAAAGACATTATAGAAGCCCTTGATGTCCTGGGCAGGTGACAACCTGAAAAATTAAAGTCTTGGGACAACTGGGTCATGGGGTTCATACACTACATGGAGGTTATCATAGAAGCGCATCATTCCACGGCTACCCTATTACTATTGTAAGGGAATTTCATGTCCTAAAAGGAGGAATGTCTTGGTAGTACTGTGAAGAAAGATTCAAAAAACTAAAAGCAAAAGGCAGCCAATTAAAATGGGAGACCAAATGTGCTTTGCGTCATGATGGATAGTAAAAAAGTGAATCCAGCCAAGAAGAGGAGTACTCAGCCAACAAAGGCAAGTCCTGTTGGGCATTTAATTCTAGTAGCTGTGGTTGGCCTGCATGCAGGTTTCCTCATATCTGCAATGTTTGTGGAAGTAGACACCCTGCTATAAGATGTTGGCACAAAAACACTAAAGGTGTCCCCAGTTTAAATTATTTTTAGAACAGGACCCAATTCAATTCAGAGCCAATGCCAGACATGGGGAAAACATATTTTTATGGCTCCAAGAGAGCCTACAATTTTTGCAGATACAGATAAGCAGAACTGGAACCATCTCCCATCAAAATAGCAGTCCTCAAAGAACTCCTAAAGAACTACCCAGACCAAACAGCTTCTATTTTTATCATTGAAGGTTTCACCATTGGTTTCTCCATAAGATCTACACCCAAAACATATTCCACAATGCAAAAACCTAACATCAATAAATGGGAAGGAACAGACAGTTCAGTCTCTCATCTTGAAGGAAATCCAGCAAGGACATATCAAGGGTAAATTCAGTGTACCCCGACTTAAACTATTAATTATTTCCCTATTAGGCATGGTTCTCAAAAAGAAATAGGACAGGTACCATTTAGTACAGCAACTATCACACCCACAAGAGCTATCAGTAAATTATGGCATAGAGAAGAAAGACTACAGAGTTAATTATTCATCACTTGATAAACCAATAACCATCATAAAATAAATCAGACATCCATGGGTTGCAAAAGTAGACATACAATTTGCATTTTGCCTTTTACCCATCCAACCGCAGGACTGGCACTTGCTAGGCATGGAATTCAATGGCAGGTATTTCTTTGATGCAGCCAGGCCAATGGGGTGCTCAGTGGCTTATTCAGTGTTCAACATTTCAGCAAGATTATCCTCTGGTGCTGGAAACAATTGATTCCATCTTTCTTTGGGGTTCAATGTCTTCATGATTTTTGAATCACTGGTGACAGTGAAACAAAAACCAGGGAAGGTCTTCAAGCCTTCATCAAGTTATGCAACTCATTAGGTGTTCCCCAGTCCAAGACAAAGTAGAAGGACAAGTCAAGATGTTAACATTCTTAGGTACTGAGATCAGCACCATATAAGGCTGCTTCTCTGTACCAAAGGAAAAGTTTGGTATGGTCAACAATGCTGTTAACAGCTTTTTGTCATCCAAAAGGGTAACCATATGACAGGTCATGGAGCTGTTAGGTCTCCTCAGCTTGCACGAAGAGCTATAACACCTGGCAGAACATTCACCAGGTCAACAGCAGACATTTTATGTGGTGGCTACAAGAAACATCACAGGGTTAGGGTTAACATCAGAGTCAGGGGAGATATCAGATTGTGGTGCAACTTCCTTCTGGATTACAATTGTGCATCCTTCTGGTAGGACAACTGGGTATCAAATGAAAACCATCAATTGTTCACAAATGCATCCATAAAATTCAGCACTGGAGGTTGCTTCAATGGGCACTGGTTCTCAGTGCCACGGCCAAAACCTTGGTTCCACTGACAGCACATTTTTAGAGATTTTCTCAATATGGGTCTCAATGCATATATAGAAAGAGCAACTCAGAAACAACCAATTAATATTTAGATAAGACAACAAAGTGGTAGTTGAGGTACTCAACAAAAAGTTTTCCAAACCTTTCTATGAAGATCAACATGTCTTTCACAGCAAAGCATATTAACTGTTCAAAAAACAAACCAGCTGATGCACTCCAAAATCAAATTTACTCCCCACCCTTTTTCTGAAAATAATTTGGATGACTGGGGAAAGATAATATCATTGTGATTTTGGAATTCTTTGGCCAAAAGCATTAAGTGGGCATACACTACATCAATTAAACATTTTGCCCAATTTTTCATCATCTTAGAAATTCAGGATCATCAACATTCCTACCAAGTTATTCTACGCTACCTCCAACACTGTTATTAGATGGGATTCACCCTGGGTACAGCCAGAATCCACCTATCAGCTTTAAGTTTATTTAAGGGTAAGGGTGGGCCACTGAGAAGAGTTTAAAATACTCAAAATCCATCCAATAGGTGAAGCATTACTAAAATCCATTTTGCTTAGCCTACATGCACTATCTGACTCATATTACAATTATTGCTTCTGGGATATGTTATTCTGGTTGTTATACTTTGGTACCTTCAGAGTCAGTGAACTGATTAGGTGTCTTAAGTGGGAAGATGTAGTTTGCACACAGGAAGCTGTTTTAGTTTGGATCAACAGATCCAAAACAGACTAGCGTGGTTACATCCAAGTCACAATACAGAGCAGCAATGGCCCCTTCACTTCCCTGGCTGCATGGGTCAAACTCTCAAGGAACTAATCCAGTACCCAAATACCAGCAACACTGTATTCATCACCAAGGAAGTCCACAAGATCACCAACACTGAGCTCTCCAACCAATTAAGGAAAATCTTGATGCACTTAGGCATTTTCCCTAACCCATACGTGTCCCAGTTATTCTGAACTGGCCAGGCGTCTGATATAGCTGCCTCAGACCAGTCCACAGATGTTCTAAAAAGGTTTTAAGTATGTGGTCCTCCAATACTTATTTTAGATACATATGCCAGTCCAGCCACAGCTAATGTCACACTAAATTCATTTGCTTTCAGGAGTAAGGACCATTCTCATCCTGGGACATGGCTTCATTTCACAAGCCTAGGCCAGAGATTCTATCTAACCCAACAGCACAAACCTCAGGTTAAACTGAGCCAACTTTGAACTTATTTGAAAAGGAATCCCTGGATTATGATGGAGTCAAATACTCAGTCATTTTTCGCAGTTTGTGCAACAAATAAAGATCTCTTCATACAATCATCCTTCATGCTGGGGAATGATGTAGGATTTATACCCAAGAGACAACTTATATACTGCATCCTACTCTGTCTAGCTACAGTCAGACATGGTTACACCAAAATAGCAGCAGTTTGGTCAGCAACTGTTCCCATAATCAAAACTCCTAACGATGTGGACATCCTACAAAAGGGCCTCACTGAGACAGATGCCTGGTGTCAAAGCCATGGCCTCAAGCTCAATGCCAAAAAGTGCATTGTCATCCCCTTTGATAAAAACTCTGTACCCATGAACTACAACATAGGCGGTAGTATACTTAACACCGAAAGTGTGATAAGAGACCTTGGGACACAGCTGGACAGTAGCCTCTCCTTTGATAATCACATTGCCACAGTAGTCAGGAAATCCTTCTACATGGCACACCTCATCACAAAAGGTTTCTCATCCAGAAAAAAGAGGTCATTGTTCCTCTCTACTCATCAATCATTAGACCCATTATAGAGTGCAACGCCCCTTTTGATATGTACCTCACAAGACATCTACAACAACTGGAAAGGCTGCAGAAATACCTCACAAAGAGGATTACTGGCCTCAAACAGATGCCCTACGCAGACCGTCTCAAAAATCTCCAGCTTTACTCCATCGCATATCGCCTACTCAGAGGTGATCTCTGCCTAACATACAAAGCTATGTCAAACCCAGAGCTGTTGGACAAGCTCCAATTAAAGAAATCCCAATCCCAACGAGCTACACGCTCTAGGGACCTACACCTTGTCAATACAATAAACAGAACATGCTGGAGGGATAGATTCCTGTCCCAGAGACTTCCCATACTCTGGAATAAACTACCTATCTATATCAAGCAAAGCTCCTCATTAGCACTCTTCAAAAAAAATCTTGATGATTGGATAGGAAGCAGGAAATTCACCCCAGGGATCACCTCTGTGGCTCTGCTCAACAGTGGCACAGGAAAATAATTTTCTTGGGTGGCAAAAGCCAAGGTACCTTTTTGGCTGGGCTTGTATAGGCCGCAGGGCCGATAGCCTAGTACCTACCTATGAATCTATGAACCTATAAGCTAAAAGGGATAGAAGATTTTAAGCCTCAAGAGATAGAGAGACTCAGAAAGCTGGTTAATCACAGAGTAGCAAGAGCAGGTCTGTTGTTGGGCATTTTGTTAGTTAAACACCAGAAGCTATATGATAAAGACACGATTTGGTACAAAAGAGATGGGATCCATTTATTGGATGTTGGTCTGAATTTATTTAACTTAAACTTATCTTTGTTCTTAAACAAACACTAGTCAAGCCAGCAGCAAACAAGTCCAACTGGAAATTATAGCTACTTTTATACTGGTCATACATAGCAACTTCAGTGGCCACTTAATTATTTCCTATTTAGTTAATTCAGCACATTTAGAGTTATTCATTTAATATATTAAAAAAGAAAAAAAGGGGGGGAATCAGGCTGATGGAAGCCTGGTGGGTGGCCCTTCATGGCCTCAGCCCCCTTCTTATTCACATGTTGCCCCCTTTTTACCTTTATTGGTATCTTTTAAATAATTCATTTGAAAACAGCACTGCACAGACAGTGACAA